>NW_019154085.1:106259159-106482013 GCF_002288905.1 Enhydra lutris kenyoni
GGGGGGGGGGGGGGGGGGGGGGGGGGGGGGGGGGGGGGGGCGTGGAGAGCAGGGGCCATGCATGCAGTGGGGCTTGGGAATGACAGTTTTCTTCTTCTTTTTTTCTCTTGTTTAGAGGCAAATAACTTGTCTAACATTCCTTCTTAATTGGGGCTAACTTATCCCTTGGCAAAACCACTCTTCCTTTCAAAGAGAGTATGGTGCCTTTATCTCTGCAGACCAGATTGGGTCTTTCAAAGAGCTGTGTGTGACTCATGTGTTTATCAGCAGCTTTTCTGTCTTTTTGTCCTTTCTTTCCCCCCTTTGCCTTTTTAACCTGTGTTGGCAAAATATACAGGAAGGCCCGAATCAAAGCACATAATATTCTTACTCTCCCAATAAGAATGCCTGTTCTATAGATCTGCTTTTGGAGGAGGATGAAGAAGAAAATGTCAGCATGCTCCCTGGCCTCTACTTAAATCACACCGTTGTTATCTCTGCCGCCCAAGAGGAAAGGCAGACCATCAATGCCTCAGAAAGCTCTGAGCGATGGGAGGGTGGTTTTGGACTGGCTGTTTTTCTAGTAGCAGAGGTGGGAGATTTGAGGACCTCCTCACCAAGAGTTTGGTTATTGAAAACCAGGTGTTCATGGAGTGCTTCTAGTAATTCAAAGGAAAGCAACGCATGTCCTAAATGCACGGTGTGCCCACTATGTACTATATGCTCCCATGCGGTTCCCAGGGAGGTAGGGGCAGGTTGAAGTGTTCTCATGGCGGTGGGTCATGTACAGATTTTTGTTCCCTTGAAGAAATGGCTCCAGGGACCCACCAAGTGCTTCTCTGGAGACATCAGCTCTCTCTATATATATTTTCTAGATTTAAATTCAATTAGCCAACATATAGTACATCATTAGTTTCAGATGTAGTGTTCAATAATTTATCAGTTGTGTATAACACCCAGTGATCATTATTACATCATGTGCCCTCCTTAATGCCCATCACCCAGTTATCCCACCCCCATCCCCCTCCCCTCCATCAACCCTCAGTTTGTTTCCTAGAGTTAAGAGCCTCTCATGGTATTTCTCCTTCTCTGGTCACCAGCTCTATCTTGGGAAAACTAAATACAATACACGGTCCACAAGGACTCTAGTGGTTACAAGTAGCCTGTGCCTCAACTCCCCCCACCCTGCTGGTGGATGTCTCAGGTTGGACAAAGACAGAGACCCAAAGAGTTCTCTTGAGATCCCTTCAGTATTATTTCCACTTTGTTTTATTTCCCAGAGAGAATGTCATTTTGTCTTGACTGAGGTAAGGTGGATGGCAAATCAAAGAAAGATTCTTAAGTTTCTAGGAAGGTGAGATATTGGTTATCTGTAAAATATGCTGGTCCATCTTTCTCCATAATGATTTCTCAGTGCTTTTTCCATCCAGTGGAGGCTTTCTCCAAAAGTGCTCACTTAAATCTAGGTCTCCAGAGGATAGTCTTTCTTGCTTTAAAATTGCACCAACATGGTAGCCATTAGCGACTTACTTGAAGTGCAGCTGGTCACAACTGAGATGTTTTGTGAGTGTAAGATACACACCAGATGGAGCCCCTGGGTGGCTCAGTGGATTAAGCTCCTGCCTTTGGCTCAGGTAATGATCTCAGGGTCCTGGGATCAAGCTCTCTGCTCAGAAAAAAAGAAAAAAAAAAAAAAAGATATACACCAGATTTCAAATGCTTAGTATGGTTAAAAAAAAAAAAGTAAAAGATCTCAGTCATAATTTTTTGTATTGACCACATGTTAAGATGATAATATTTGGGATATATTAAATTAAAGAAAATGTATTCTTTTTTGAAAGATTTTATTTATTTATTTGTCAGCAATAAAGAAAGAGAGAGAGAGAGAGAGAGAGGGAAAGCACAAGCACGGGGAGTGGGAGAGGTAGAGGGAGGAGCAGCCTCCCCACTAAGCAAGGAGCCTGATGTGGGATTCTATCCCAGAACCCTGGGATGATGACCTCAGGCAAAGAGAGACACCTAACCAACTGAGCCACCCAGGCATCCTTAAAGAAAATGTATTCTTTTATTTTATTTTATTTTATTTATTTATTTGACAGAGATCACAAGTAGGCAGACAGGCAGGCAGAGAGAGAGAGAGAGAGAGAGGAAGCAGGCTCCCTGCCGAGCAGAGAGCCCCATGCGGGGCTTGATCCCAGGACCCTGGAATTACGACCTGAGCTGAAGGCAGAGGCTTTAACCCACTGAGCCACCCAAGGACCCCTAAAATGTATTCTTAAAATTAATTTTTACCTATGTCTTTTACTCTTATGTACTGTGATTTCTGGAAAATTTGAAATTATGTGTGTGGCTTGCATTACATTTCTTATTGGATAGTGCTGCTTGAAACAGCAAAAGATGTTGCCCCCTTAAGCCCACAGATAACTTGTCTTAAGGGGTGATGTTTCTCAAGTGAAGATGTGACTCATGGTAAAGCTCAGTCTTAGTAGCATGACTTCCAAGGCCCATTGTGATCTGGCATTGGCATTTCCTGCCTTCCAGTTTCTGTAGACTCAAAGTTTGTGATTCCCTAAAATTCATGGGTGGGAGCCTAATCCTTGGTGTGATGGTATTTGGAGGTGGGAGCTGTGGGAGGTAGTTAGGTTTAGATGAAGTCATCAGAGTGGGGCATTCATGATGGGATTAGTGTCCTTATAAAAAGAGCTACTTTGCTCCTTCTGTCATTCGAAAACAGAGAGAGAAGACAGCCATCAATGTCTTTAACGAGATTCCACGAGACACCCAGTCTGCCAGTGCCTTAACTTCCCAGCTTCCAGAACTGTGAGAAATACATTTCAATTGCTTATAAGACACCTAGTCTATGGTTTTTTTGTTTAGCCCAAGTGGACTAAGAAACCAGCCTTGTCTTCTCAACTATCTTCCTCAAACCCCAGCCCTGAAGAACCACCTGATGAGTTCCTAACTGCCATGCAGGGTCACCGGTCTGTGGCTTGTCACATCCTGCTGCTTCTTGCCCTGTTGCCATGGACGTGAGGGTGTACAGATCTCTCTGAGATCCTGATTTCAATTCTTTTGGATGTATACCCAGAAGTAGGATTGTTGGATCATATGGTAGTTGTATTTTTAACTTTTTGAGGAATCTCCATACTGTTTTCCATAGTAGATGTACTAATTTACATTCCCACTAACAGTGCACAAAGATCCTGATTTTTCTACATCCTCACTGATGACACTCTTTATCTCATGTTTTTCTTGATAATAGCCAACCTAATAGGTGTTAGGTGATATCTCATTGTGGCTTGAATTTGTATTTCCTTGATTATTTCCCTGATGACCTTTGGCTTTCTGTGATGATGATATTGAGCATTTTTCATATACCTATAGGTCATTTGTATGTCTTTGGATGAGTGAACTTTTGATTTGGTGATGTGTGCATCCTCTTCTTTGGTTTACTGTTTTCTTTTTACCTTAATCCAGAGCTTTGAAGAAGTGAGAGTTTTGCTGTCCTTGACCCCTTCAAGGCCCCCTGATCTCCTAGACAGTGGGCTAGATCCTTAGACTTCCAGGTGCATGTGGGCAAACAGTGTGTACTAGAATTTATTGTCTTGGCCACAGGTTCTTTTGCTTCCTAACTATAGCTGTATTCTAGAGACTTAAGGTGGCCTGAAGTTTGAGGCATTACTGTGTATATTCATGGCTAGTTCTGGGAACACAAATAAGTGCACAGTTGGTTGAACAGTATATTTGATATTTCAAAGGTGGATGCACATGTGGGTTTATGTGTATGTATATCATTTTTGTTGTTCTTATTTTTTAGTAAGTAATGAGTGCAAGGAATAAATAATTATACACCTTGGTTGTTGGTATGGAATTTAGAAAGGAATATATTTTGCAACTTGTGCTGAAACCATTGGACTAAAATGTCCAGTAAAGCCATAGCAATGAAGATGGGTCCAAGTGCAACAATGGTGGAGAGGTACCAGGGATGGGGTTCCTTAGTTTTAAGGATAAATGTAAGCCTTGTGGCCAAGTCTACTTGCCTAGCCTAGATCTTGCAGTGGGGGATCAGTGTAGAAAAGTCATGGCATTCCAGTTCTCTCTCTGGGAAATCTCAGGATCCCCCTGCTTCTACGTTGACACTGTTTTTTCCCTCCACGTCCCATTATGGGCTGGCCTGTCTCCTGTTTCTGGCTTTTCTTATGATTTTTGTCCTGATCTTGCCCACTGATGGGGTGAGGGAAATCAGGAGACTTAGCTGAACCTTTGACTTTCTGTAACATGTGCCCTACCTGGATAGCAGGGGAAACTAGAGAGGAGGGAAAGAGGTGCACTGTGGAGGCCATAGAAAGTGAGGCTGGGAACAGCTGAACCCTTGTTTTGTTCACTTCTCCATTTTGCCCTGTGCACAGGTAAAAATCATACCATCTAGCATAATTCCTTTGCCAGGTGGAACAAGGATAAATGGATTTAACTTCTATTTTTGGATGTTGCTCTGTCTTTGTAGTCCTTTTATCTGAATCCCTTGATCATCTAGAATAGCTTGGCAGTGCTGCATTTCAGAGCAAAGTGAGGAGGAGATAAATAATTTATCAATAATAAGATTCTGGTCTGAAGGAAATAGAAAGCTGTTTTTCAGTTCTAAGTAGAGAGGGGGACTGCAGACAAATATTAACATTAGTTGATGCAAATAGGAGGATTTGTTTTCATCCCAGTCTTTCTCCTTAAACCACTGTCAGTAATGGATAAAAGGGACCACATTGCTGACCAGCTCAGGAGTGATGAGGCTCTCTTGAGTTGCTACAAAGCACAAAAATCATATGCATAACCATTTAATTTTTGCTTTCCCTTTTCTGGGAAGAGAAAGAGAAAGGGGGCAAGTCAAAGTCTCTTCAAAATCCGATTTGGCTTTTTTCAATGGGATCATCTATCTTCTCTGTCTGGTTTTTCCAGTTAAACACTAATGATACACGTTCTAAGGCATGATCTGTGAGGGCAATTTATTTCTGAATGCAGGCTTTCTTCTTAAGAGTATTTGCTATAATGGATATACTGGAATAATATCAGGGATTAAATAAAAAAGGCACTTCAAAGAAAACAAATAGACCAGTGGAACAATTTTTACTTGTCTTCTCATACCCAAATTCAACAGATTACTTCTAGGGGATTTCAGCTTCCAGAAATAAAAGGAACTGATGGGCTAGTAACTGCCCAGTTAGTAGTAGCTACTGTTTATTGGACGTACCACACACTAGGCATGTTATACTGATGATCATACTTAATCTTCAAAACATCACTGCTGACAGGCTATTATTATACCCATTGTAAGGACTGAGGTCTCGGTCCCCAAGACCTCTGAGTTCATTTCTTCCTTTAAAGACTTAGCTAAGAAATGCCAATGTCAATGGTTGTTTTACTTCCTTTCCTATAACGCTTGATATCCCTCCTCATAGTTTAATGACCATTACCTTCTATAAGTCGTGTCTCCATGACAACTGATCAATTGATAATGATTTCCTTTTTTTCTCAGCCTAGGATTTCCCTGGAAGGCAGCTCATAGCAGACATCCCAGACTATTGGGTAAGGTAAGGGATATTTATTTCACAAAGGGTGTTCAGTTCAATAAGAAGTGAGGATGCACCTTTGCTTAGGAATGCTGGGTGCTTTCTTGCAGTCTTCTCAGATACCATCCATTCATCACACACTTTGATACATTTGGTATTTCTACATGATGTTTGTACCATCCATTTATTACCATGGAATCATTTTCCATCTCTTTTGGACTTATACTATTCCTCTTGGCTTCAATGTTGTTTTTGCTTCTTGTGCATTTCTTGGGGGTCCTTAGCTCTTGATGGCAACACACGGGTGATTCTTTGTTCAAAAATATTTTGGAGCTTGTTCTATGTGTGTGCCATGGGGGCAGATGATGAGGATAAAAAGATGAATTAAGATATACTTTCATCCAGTGTGCCTGGGTGGCTCAGTTGGTAAAGTACCTGCCTTTGGCTCAGATCATGATCTCAGTGTCCTGAGATTGAGCCCTGCATTGGGCTCCCAGCTTAATGGGGAGACTGCTTCTCCTTCTCCCTCTGCCACTCCCTCTGCTTGTGCTGTCTCTCTATCTGTCAAATAATAATAAAAGATATACTTTCATCCTCAAAGATGTCACATTCAGATGCAGAAGATAAATCTCTAAGTAGATATTTATAAAATAATATGGCGATTGTAGGTCTAGAGACAGAAATTCAGAGGTTAAAACGGGAGTTAAGCTTAGTTTACTGGTCAGGGAAGACTTCCTGGTGAAAGAGATGTTTGAATTGAATCTCAGTTCAGGATAAGTAGGATTAGCCAGGTAAAGGAAGTGAGAGTGGAAGGGATGGCAAACTCTAGTATGGTGTATTTGGAGAACTGCAGGCTTGGTGTATCTAAAGTATAAATTGAGAGGTAGGGAGTGTCAGGAGATGAGACCCACTGAGTGAAATACCACCGCAAAGGGCTTGGACTTTGGCTGTGGGGAGCTCTTGAAGTGGTTTTAGCCTGTGGACTTAAGTGTCCATATGTGATTTAGATACAACTCCAGTGGGTGAGGATAGTAGGTAATTTTTCCTTCTCCCTTATTTTCCTTTTGTAAACACTTTACAAAAGGTCAAGGAGAAGTGGAGTGTCAGCTGCATGGTTGCACCCCTTGCTCTATTCCAGGACTCCTTGTGTATGTTTTCCATGTCTAACGCCAAGTAACTTCTCCTAGCCACTCTTCCTCTGGCATTGGCCTTGGGGATTAGTGACTTCTTTACTCTTGTTCACATTTCTTTTTGTGATATTAAAAAAAAAAAAAAAAGGACTGATTCCCTATAGTCACAAAGATCAAGGGTCATATCCCAACTGTGATTTTAGCTAACTGTTTGATCTTGGGCAAGACACAACAACCTCTCTGAGCCTCAATTTATTACTCTGTAATGTAGGATATTAATGTCCAACCTCCAGGGCTGTGACGAGAAATGGTCCTGGCAGAGAACCTGGCACATAGTAGATGTTCAATAAACATTGGTTCTCTTCCATCAGAAATATCAAATACCTTGTTGATCTCTGAACTAAAGCATTCTTATTTTCTTCCAATATTTCAAGTAGGGTGGGACAGGGAGTAGGCCCTGGGAGCGATGCAGTTCAATTAATGTTAGCTCCTCGTATGTGTCAGGTGTTAAGCAAGGAGCTTTAGGTACTCTAAACTAAGTTTGATGAATGTATTTATTCTGAATGCAGGTGCACAGTTTTGCAAACAAGGGAAATGGATCCACAGAGGTTGGATGCCTTGCCTATGATCATGTGGATGGAAATGTTCAAATCTGGGATCTTATTAAAGCTGTCTTTCATTATGCCAAAGTTTTTACTAAATACCAGGCATTTTGCTGGACACTGGGGAATTGTAGAGTTGAATAATAGCGCTGCTCCCTGAGAAACTCATGGATTAATGCAAGGAGGGGGGCAGATACTTGTAGGGCCCTTAGAAAAGAGCATGGCAGTGCAGAGACAGGTGAGTTTAGGATACTATCAGAGCCAACTGAAGATTGACCACCAAGGGCTGGGGGGACCCTCTGTGGGCCTTTGGTTTTCTTGAAGTCCATAATCTGCTGGGGATTAGATGAAATTATTGGACAGAACCTTAAAGCATTTCCATGGAAATGCTTCAGTGGCAGAAACATTGGACACATCTACAAAGACTTCCTCTCTGTGTCCTCATCTGTGGTAAAGTCATATTGGGAGTCACTTTGGAAGATTGGTGCCTCATTGAAAGAGACCTGTCTCTGCATGGGTTCCATCCATTTGTTAGGTCTCTATGATGAGTTTTCTTTTTAATGGGCAAAGGAGACCATTTCCCTGCCACCTGTCAGTGTTTAGCTCGCCACTGGGGCTTATTACTGCTGCCATCTGCTGCAAAGGAAAAGTTTGCATGCTTTGACTAGGGGCTTACAGAAGTCATTAGAGGAGAGGAGGCTGAGCTGAGAATCCAGGTGGAAGCATTTACTATTAGTACAATAACAACCCCGTTTTCCTGTCTCCTTCCCTGATATCCAGCAAGGTCACCGCTCTTCTCCAACCCTGCCCCAAGTTCTTACAGTCATCCATACATATTCTCCAACCTATTCTTCATGCCACCCCTACTGTGCATGAATCCTGCCTCATTTCATCGGTCAATGTCATAGCTGAGCAGATTTAGCCACTATTTAGGAATGATCAAGCAGCTTGACAACACATTGTCAAGTTTCATCTCATGTATTGACTAGGTAGTAAGTGGGGCAAATTGATGTTTAAGGAGACAACAGATCTTCTGAATTTTCTGCTGTGAAAAATTAATGGCTACAGAATTGAAGAAGACATGGTTCGTGCCTCGAGGAATTCACAAGTGGTTGTGTTGCATGTGTTTGTGCCCGCATGTGTGATGGAGTGAACAATTGCAAGTGAGACGGGGTGGATCCAATGCTGGGCAGAAGTGTAGGGTACTGCAATAGTCCAGAAGAGGGACATAGATGCCTTACTATAAGCTTGGGGCTGGAGGGGTGGTGGTGGTGATTGGAAGGGATGGGCAGGCATGAGGTTTGCATTTAGGAAAAATTCACTCTGATTGCAGTGTGAGGGACTAGTTAGGGCAGTTCCAGTGTAGAAGGCTACTATAGTAGGGAGAAATGGGAGAAAAGAATTAGGGTGTTGGTGGAGATAGAAGATAGAGATAGAAGAAAGTATGGTTCAAGGACTATAAGGAGATTGGTGAGACATTTAATATGATGGGTGAGGGAGAGGCAGGTGTCAGGATGACACCGATGATTCTGACTTGAGCAACAGAATGGTTGGTAGTGTTATTTACTGAGATAATGATTCTTGGAAGAGATCAGAATGGGAAACTGGAGAGGAAGAGCAAAATTTGATTTTAGATCCTTTGAGTGTGAGATGCTTTTTGAGTGTTCAAAGGGAGGTGTTAACCAAGAAGTTTTCCATAAAGACCTGGAACTGAGAAGAGGGTTCTGGACTGGTTTTATAAATGTGTGAGTCATCTTTGTTGTGGTGTACCTGAAGCTGAGGGCAGAGAAGACAGTGTTACTTAGGAAGAGAAAGAATGCTTGGAGCTAGATTTGGATGGGTCCTACTCCTTATGGACAGGACAAGTGGGACACACCTGCAAAGAAGATGGAGATGATATGGCTAGAGAGGAAGAAATAGAGCTAGAAGGTTGTTAGGTCATGAAAGTCCAAAGACAAGTATTTCAGAAAAGCAGAAGGGGCAGCAGAGTCTAATTCTATTGAAAGGCCAGTGAAGATGAGGCCTAGAAAGTGTCCACTGAACATGGCTGCATGGACTTCAATGGGATATTAGCAAGTGCTATTTTAGTGGAATAATGCATTGGATCCAGATCAGAGTGGTGTGTGGGGTGTGTGGGAAGTGGAAAAATGGCAGCGATAAGTGAAGACAACTCTTCAAGTTTGACCAGTAAAGGAAGGAGGGAGATGGGCAGCAGGACTCTGTGCTGATGGTGGGAGAATGTTTAAGAACAGAGAAGAATCAATTAGAACAAGGTTGTGAATATGGAATGGAAAAGGATAAATAATAGTAAAAGATTCAGAAGGTGATACGTGGCAGTGCGATGCAAAGATCACACGGGGGAATAGTTGTGTCAACCCCTCTCCGGTTGCCGGAGTGAAGGAGGATGAGATGGGTGCCCTTGCAGCCATGTCTGTGTGTCTGGTTTGTGGGGGGTTTCCTATTTGATAGCATCTGTTTTTGCTGTAAAGTAGGAGGCAAGAGCGTCTGCTGAGGAAGAAGAATGTTGGTGTGTAGCAGGGACAGAAGCTTGAGAAGGGTAGGTAAATTTGTAAAAAAAAAAAAGAATTACTATGCAAAGTGACAGAGGAGATGATGTGATAGGTTTGTTTGGCAGAGTTGTGGGCTCATTTCAGGTTGAGAGTGAAGAATCTGAGAGGGCCTGGTTGGCTTTTCCTGCTTGGACGAAATCTTGGAAATGGCAGCTAGTTGGGTTTTCCCAGGCTTGTGTTTTATCTGAGGGTTGCAAACAAAAGGCAGCAGATGGGCCAGGGAGCTTATGATATGGGTAAATATGTTGTTATAAAATCATGAGTCATGGAGACCAAATTAAAATCAATTAAGTAAAGAGAGGAGAAGGCTGATGACCTGGGAGAAATGAGAGGTCAAGAGCTGTCACTGTGAGAGTAGTTGAATAAACAAGGTAGAACAACCTGGGTGGGCTTGCATTAGTGAATCTAGGAGTAGAACATTTACAGGTAATGGAAGTTTGGAAGTAAGAGGTGAAGGGAGAAGACAACCACTGAAAATGAATATGTCAGGAGACTAAGTAAGAGGTCATCTCTCTACGGGTCATCCATGTGGGGGCTGCCATCACCCAGGTGGATAGCAAAGCCTGGGGTGAAAAACCAAAATAACATAGATCCCCCTTCCTTGAATGAACACAAGTGACAGGCAGATTGGCAGATGAGAGTGGCTCAAAGGAAGAGGAGGATTAGATTCTATGGCATTTCACCCAGAAAAACTTGTAACAAATGGCTCTCAACCTCCTTTTAGAGGGCATTGGTAAATCATTATAGCTATCCTTAACACATTTATTCACACATTTGTTTAATAACTATTGACTGTTGGAGGTTTAGCATTATTGAGCATTCTCTATTTGCCAGGTGCATGGCTAGAAACTGCTGTGACAAGTAAATGAGACATTTCCCAGGGACTACCTATTTAGTAGAAGGAAGTAGAAGACATAGGTACAAAGACACGGACCTACAGTGCAATGTATTGTGTTATTTCTGAGGTAGAAGAACAATTTTCATGATGGGCAGAGAAGTGAGTAATTATTTATTATTGGAGAAAGTGATCAAAGTGTCCCAGAAGAGATGCTTTTTTGGGCTGGAAGTTGGAAAGTGAGTAATTTTGCCATATGGTGAAGGGTGGTGGCGGAAATTAGATATTCGGCAGAAGAATGAGCAGGAGGAAAGACTCAGAGGTGTGAGAGTACATTGGGAATATAATGTCTCTCATCAGCATCTTTTCCATTTTTTCCTGCTGGGTGACGGTTTTCTGCTCTGAGAGTGAGCTTCTCAGAAGATAAGTAAAAATAAAAAGGAGATTTCAGGTGCTGGATCCAGAGAGATGGTAAGATGGGGCAGTGCCACCTTGAAGGGTGAAAGATGAAAGAGGAAGATATAGTGTCATAACTCAGACAGGATGACAGTGATATGGTTACAGAAGAGGATGCTATACTCAACTCTACACCCAAGGATCCAAGAGGGCTGTTTTTCACCCATTGGGGGATAAACTTTCCTGTTACCTGGAAGATGGCATAGGCTTAGCTCATAATTATACAAGGATACTCCAATGTTTGATGACAACTTTACCTTTGAGGGCTTAAAAAAAACCCCACTATATTTATTTACAGCAAAGTCCACACATGAAGTCTTAATTGTCCTTGGCCACCATTGATCTGACATCAAGTAGAATGTCTGGCTTGCTCTGCTTGCCATGCATTTTATTTTTGTGACCCTTTGTTCCCGACAACTCCATTTGTTGAAGCTATTGTGATTAATCTTAACCTTAATCAGAAGGAAGGTCAAGTAAATTTCACCATTAGTATTGATCTGACTGAGTTCTGGTGCTAGACTATAAGGTTTTTGAGAGCACAAATCATGTGGTATTGATCTCTTTACTTTTTGTACTAAGCACTGTGCTGACATTGGGTTTGGTAGGACGATCACATGACTCATGTACTGTCATGTGCATTCTGTGCCCACAGCAGGCATTATCAATCAATCATCACATATTTTCTGTGGAGTCTGAATGGCCTCAGAGTCCTCAACAGAGTGATCTGGACAGTCACTACCAATTGATGGAGTTGACCCATGAAATGAATCAACTGCCAAGTGAATGGGCTTCATAGGACTGCCATAACATAGTACCACAAACCAGGTGGCTTCAAACAACAGAAGTGCATTCTCTCAGAGCTGTGGAGGCCAGAAGCCCAAGATTAAGGTATCAACAAGAGTGGTTCCTTCTGGAGGCTCTGAGTGAGTATCCATTCATGCTTCTCTCCTAGTTCCCAGTGGCTGCTGACAATCCAAGGCTTTTCTTGGTTTCTAGCTGTATAGTTCCACTCTCTGCATCCACCATCATGTGGCCTACTCCTGTGTTGCTGGGGTGTTAAATATCCCTCCCTTTTCTCTTATAAGAACACAACCCATTGGATTTAGGGCCCACTTTAAATCCAGGATGATCTCATCTGGAGAGTCTTAATTCTATCTGCAAAAACTTTTCCCCAAAAGATAAAATTCACAGGTACTGAGGGTTAGGACCTGGATCTCTCTTTTGGGGCCACTGTTCAACCCACTGCACCATCCCTGTTATTGGCATTAGTTCATGCCCAGGCACCTGGGTAAGAGGCGCCTGCTTGTCTTTCTTGTTCCTGAGTGTCTGAGTCCTTGGGCAAGATTTTCCCAGTGTTCGGTCCTATAGTCCTGGGGTCTACCTTATGTCTTATTAGTCTTATCTCTTACCATAGGCTAAAGACCCATCCCTGAGCCATGTGCTCAAAGTTCTCTGTCATACCAGTACACTGCCTTGGTGCTGAGTGCTGGGTGTTGAAGGGTTTCTACTGTGAGACTTCCAGTGGCCTGTCATTGCCTCTCTCCAAATGCATGCAGGCTTACACACACTCTGTTGCATTTTCCAGCAGCTTATTCCCATACATCAGAGGCTTCCTGATGCATGGCTTCCTCTCAACATCCAGAATCTGCTTGCTGGGTCCTGGGCTTATAGTTCTTATCCTGGATCTAGGTACCTGGCCTCTGCCTTTCTGACCAGTCACTTCTTACTCATCTTTTTCTCAGTTGGCTTGGTTTTTGATTCTGGCCCTGACATTCACAGCCTCACAAGTCAGCTCTGACTTAACCCAATGCCCAACCCTGGATCCCAGAGTTTTTCTGACCTGGCTGTTATCATGGATGAACATCTGTGTATAGGTCTTTGCTTGTGAGAAAGAACTCATCTCATAACTGCTGTATCTTCTGTGCATGGCTGATCCTATTTATGTTGTAAGAGATGACTAGAGGGAAGATTATAATTGTGCATTTTGTAAGGATGGGCCAAGGACAGTTACCTATCCACTGGCGGGATCTCCATAATGTGGACTCAAAGGAGAAATTTCTCTCAGATCACATTACTAGACAAAGCTGGGATTCACTTGTGAAAGTGTGTGTTTTTTAATTCCTTTATTATTATTAGTCACAGCAGGAAGCTGCTTTTGCTGTAGTTTGGCTGCTAGGAAGCTCAGAGCTAAATTTATGCTCTCTAGCAAGTGAATGGGGCATTATTGTCTGTTTCTGTGCACTAACTCAATTTTTGTCTGCATTACTTTAATTTTTCTAATGGATACATTTGGAATTGCAGCCCCGCTCAAATTAGCCGTTTCTCCTCACCTCTGGTGGGGGACCCCAACTCGCTACTTTGAATAATGTTATCCACTACTATGGACTAAATTATTTTCCTCCCAAATTCCTGTTGAAGCCCTAACCCCACCCAGTGTGATGATATTTGGACATGGGGACTTTGAGAGGCAATTAGGTTCAGATGAGGTCATGATGTTGGGGCCCTCAATATGGGATTAATGCTCTTATAAGAACAGATACTGGAGAGTTTGCTTCCTCCCTGTGTCTCTACCTACATGCACCAAGGAAAAGCCATGTAGGACACAATGAGAAAGTGGCCATCTGCAGCCCAAGGAGAGCTCTTTCTAGGAACTGACCATACTGATACCTGGATCTTGGACTTCTAGTCTCCAGGACTATAAGAAAACAAATTCCTGTTGTTTAAGCCACCCAGTCTGTGGTATTTTGTTATAGCAGCCTGAGCTAAAGACACCCACCCCAGCCTTGATTAATGATTGGATAAGTGGCAGCTATCTTTGACAAACTGCATATAAGATCAGCTCTTCCTGGGAATTTAGGGTTTAATCAAGGGAGAGTCAGCATTTCTCCAAGTGGTTTTGAGCCCTAATAAGTCAGCTATGGAGCTGCAGGTTACTTTATGGCTGGATAGGACGAGAGCCAGTCTTCCGAGAAAGGAGAGAGAAGCAGATGCACCAAGATAAATATTATTGAAGGACCGGCAGCTGATACTTCCTGGGACCCAGAAAGAGTCTTGTTGCTGGTACTGTTCTTCCTGGGACCTGGTAACTTTCTCACTCTTGTGTTCTCAGATCAAATCTTAAGTTTTTTTTTTTTTTTAAATTCTTAAAAAGCTAGCTTGAAATCATTTCTGTTACTTGAAAACAAACAAAAATTCTCAAGTAAGCCCTTTACCCCAGTGCTTCACCTTTTCAATACTGATGTCTTGGTCCTGCACAATCAGGACCAAGGTGTCTCGGAATACTTTGTGGGAACAGGTGGATTATGAATAACAGAAAAGAATTTAGATATTTTCTTCTGAAGCTGTGTGGGGGAGCTGCTAAGACAGGTCGTGAAGTCTCGTGGATGTCACAGATAACGAGACGGGGCCCGGGAGAAGTCCAGACCATGGAGAGGTTGGTGGTTGACCTGGTTTCCTTCAGCAAGAGGAGTCTGTCTTTTACCCAAAGGAAAATTATGTTGGCCTGACATGACTTGTTTTCAAAGAACACTGTTAACTTTTCCCCTAGTTTGTTCTTATTTGCCAGAAGTTGCAGATTGGTGAGTTATTTGTGCTTATTTCTCAGAACACACCATGAATAGTCTCAATTATGGCTCCAAACTATTGTGATTTCTGTTATTGAGGATTTATAGAAGTGCTTACATTTCTAAACATCCTTTTATGACTCTCTATTTCTATGGTAACCTAGATAGGCTGCTCAGCACACACGGGCACTTCTTTGGGAAAACCCGATAGAAGAAAATCTGAATTTACAGAGGAGATAAATAAGAGGTTGGCTATTCACATGGTTTTATAGAGGATTCACAGATAGCGGGCTCCTCTAGTGCATTCGGCACATTCCCTATTCTCTTTACAGATCATGAACAATGTCTCACACATAATGGGCTCTGAATGAAAATTTTGTTGATTGATTGATGAGCCACTTGGGAAGGAGAGAAATGTGAAGCTGGGGTTATAGTTTGCTGCTGCCAATTGGAGATAAATCAGAAAGGAACAGAAAGCATCCTGAGCAGATAGCCAGAGTCAGTGGGGAGATGGGACTCAATTTTTAAAGATGTGATTCACATACAGTCTTTCAGAAGCTACTTTCTGCATCAACAAAGATATACATGAATTTTTCACATCAGTGTGCTTGAAGGCCCAGGAGATTGGACCTCACCCAGGATCATAGCACTAAGCAATAAGAGGAGAAGTTAGGCACCTGTTGTGCCTCAGTGCCCTGACCCAGTGTTTTTGCAGAGAGGAGCTGCTTTTCATTTTCTAAGGCTCAGGTTGCCCTGAGAAGGGCTGCATTTTGCAAACTTGAGACCTTGACTAGCACAGGGAGCAGGGCCTGCTTTGACTATCTTTTTGTCGAGGGCCTGCATTTCTAAGGACTCTAGGTAGCAAAGAGCAGAGCAAAGAACACTTGTCCACTGGAGTTGGTTTGAACAAGAGAGGGGAGTTTATTATAAGGCAACAGAGCTGCTTTTCAGACTCCAAGGTCAGGTATACAGCTGGGCCTCAGACAGGTTGCTCCAGGAGGTGAAAAGGTGTGAAGAACGCAGGCAGCTCCTGTCTGCATGCTTGTTCCGTCCTTTTCTGTCGAGGTCTGGCTTTATCTGGCTTTGCATGGGACACACTATGGAGAAGGAGGTCATCAACAGCCCACAGATGACCTGCAGAGTATTGACTCTGACCTTCAGGGCAAGCCTGAGGAAGTCTGCCCTATAGCAACTGATCATCTCTGAGAGATAAAGTTGAGTCAAGAGCTACCAGTAGATAATTTTGATTCTACAAGAAGTCACCAAACACCCCTTGTGTATCTGTCCCTGTGTTAGGTGCTAAGAGATAAAAATGAGTAAGATCGTGCCCTAGCCTTGTCAGTTCATCGTCTAATTGGCAAGATGTTAGGTAGCTAAAGAGATAGATCATGGAAATTGCTGGGATGGAGATAGTTACAGATTTTGGGGGGATTTAAAGGAGGGGTGTGTGGCATTTCTGTGTGCATTTATTCATTCGACAAACATTCTTGGGCCAGAAACTTCTCCAGGGCCTGGGAATACAACAGTGTACCTGGTAGACAAATCTTCTGTCCTCAGGGGAGGAATGGGTTGTAGATGCCAGCAAATACATCCTCAACACAATTCTGAGGTTGATATAGTGTGAGGGGAGGGAGGAAGGAAAGACCATTGGAAATGAGTAGGCCAAGAGAGTGAGGGAAAGGCCATTGTGTGGGCATGCACGTGGGAGCTGACGTAAGCCAGGATGGTGGCAGAGTCTGGGGTAGAAAAAGTAATATGTGCCAGCCTTTAGTGAAAGATGAAGAATCAAGATTGATAATGCTGAATAAGGTAACGCCAAAGAGTGATAGGGGCTAAGAAGGTAGAAATGGGGTTTTTAGGGAGTCTAGGGCAGGGGCTATTTTAGTTGAAGGGTCCAGTGAGCCTCTGTGAGGAGGCATCTTGTGCTGCTGAAGAGATATTTCAGGCACGGAGAGCAGCAAGTGCCAAGGCCATTAAGAGAAATGGGCTGGATGTGTGCATGAGAACTAGCAAGGGGTTAGTGAGGGGTAGGGCATCGAGGTCAAGGGTGGGAGCAGGGGCCAGATCACAACTTTGTGGTCCTTGTGGGCTGTGATGAGGACTTGGACTTTATTTTAAGCACCGCTGGAAGCTAGTGAAGGTGTTTGTCAGGGTTGGCTTTCTTAGTATCTGGAAAAGACAATTGTGACTGCTGGGTGGATGGGGGCAGTGAAGGGTATGGGAGGAAGTGGGGAGTCATGCCAGGAGGAAGGAGAGGTCATGGAGCCTGGGGTTAGTGGTCATGGAAAAAGGTTAAAGAACTACAGGTATCCCCTGCTTTTGGAAAGCTCAGGTTATGCCACTTGGTTTTTTACAGAAGACCGATCTGCCTTAATCCCTGTGTTCATTAACCAAAAGAAATCTGAAGAGGGATTTTGCTTTTTTTTTTTTTTTTAAAGATTTTATTTATTTATTTGACAGAGAGAGACAGTGAGAGAGAGAACACAAGCAGGGGGAACACAAGCAGGGGGAGTCGGAGAGGGAGCAGCAGGCTTCCCCCTGAGCAGGGAGTCTGTCGTGGGGCTCCATCCCAGGAATCATGACCTGAGCTGAAGGCAGACACTTAATGACTGAGCCACCCAGGTAGCCTGAGGGATTTTGGTTTTATGAAAAAAAGGTAGAAAGTGAAAATAGCATTCAGCGTTTGTTTTATAGGGAGCACGCTGGGCAGTGAGGGTGGTGCTTCCAAGCCCCTTCCCTGAGAACGACACTCAGCATCTCAGCCTCAAGCCGCTGGGGGTTAGAACTGTGTCTGAGCATCGCATTTATTTTGTGCATCTGTTAGCAAGATGTATCTTAATGTATCAGTAAAGCCTAAGAGAGGTTATTTTTTGGGTCTGGGAATGCTAAAAACTTTATTCATATAAATTAATAATAATTGCTTTTTTGCTTTACACCATTTTGGCTTACAAAGGTTTTCATGGGAATGCACTACTTTTGAGACAGTGGGGGAAACCCATACCCGGACTGGGGACATATTTTGAAGGTAGACTCATGAGGGCTTGCAAATAGGTTGGATGTAGGGAGTGAAAGAAGGAGAGGACTCAAGGACAAAGTCTCAGTTTTTTTTTTTTTTTTAAGGTTATTTCAGAGAGAGAGAGAGCTCAAGCAGAGGGAGGTGCAGAGGGAGAGGGAGAGAAAATCTCAAACAGACTCCCCACTGAGTGCTGAGTCTGATGGGGGCTCGATCCCATGATCCTGAGATCATGACCTGAACCGAAATCAAGAGTTGGATTCTCAACCGACAGAGCCACCAGGTGCCCCAGTAATTCTCAGGTTTTTAATCAAGCAACTGGGCAAATGGTGGTGTCATTTATGGAGAAGCGGAAAAGTAAGGAAGAAAAAAATGGGTGAGAGGTTTGGTGAGGGGGAAAGCTGAGAGTTCTATCCCATCCTATCAAATGGGAGGTTTCTCTTGGATGTCCAAGTGGAGATGTGGGGTAAACAGGAAGGTGAGAGTCTGGTACTCTAAGCAGCACGGTCCTGTCTACGGCCATACCACCCTGAACGCGCCCGATCTCGTCTAAGCAGCACGGTCCAATGGAAATGCAGCATGAGCACAAATGGGAGCCACATGGGTTTTTTTTTAAAGGAAGGTTTTTTAAAATTTAATTTTATTTTTTCAGTGTTCCAACATTCATTATTTATGCACCACACCTAGTGCTCCATGCAATATGTGCCCTCCTTAATATCCATCACCAGGCTCTCCCAACCTCCCACTCCCCTCCCCTCCAAAACCCTCAGTTTGTTTCTCAGAGTCCACAGTCTCTCATGGTTCATCTCCTCCTCCGATTTCCCCCAAATCCCTTCTCCTTTCCTTGTCCTCTGTGTTATTCCTTATGCTCCACAAGTAAGAAAAACCATATGATAATTGACTCTCTCTGCTTGACTTATTTCTTTTTCTTTTTGTTTTAAAGATTTATTTACTTATTTATTTGACATAGAGAGAGAAATCACAAGTAGGCAGACAGACAGGTGTGAGGGGGGGAAGCAGTCTCCCTGCTGAGCAGAGAACCTGATGTGGGTGGGGCTCTATCCCAGGACCCTGAGATCATGACCCGAGCTAAAGGCAGAGGCTTAACCCACTGAGCCACTCAGGCTCCCCTGCTTGACTTATTTCACTCAGCATAATCTCTTCCAGTCCCGTCCATGTTGATACAAAAGTTGGGTATTCATCCTTTCTGATGGAGGCATAATACTCCATAGTGTATATGGACCACATCTTCTTTATCCATTCATCTGTTGAAGGGCACCTTGGCTCTTTCCACAGTTTGGCAGTGTTTTTATTTGAGTAGAGTTGACACATGATATTACATTTGCATGGGTTGTTTTTAAATTCACTAGAAGCTTTAAAGAAAAGGGGGTTGGCACCTGAGTTGCTCAGTCAGTTAATTATCTATCTGCCTTTGGCTCAGGTCATGATCCTGGAATTCTGGGACAGAGCCCTGAGCTGGGCTCCCTGCTCAGCAGGGAGTCTGCCTCTCTCTTTGCTCCTCACTCCGCTCATGCTCTTTCTCTACTCTCTCTCTCTCTCTCGAATAAATAAGTAAAATCTTTAAAAAAATTTCACTAGAAGCCACAGTAAAAAGGTAAAAAAAGAAACGTGAAATTAATTTTGATATACTTTTGTAATTTAACACATCCCAAATATTGTAATTTCAACATGCGATCAATATAAAATAATTAGTGAGGCATCTCACTATTAATTTGCTAAAATCTAGTGCATATCTCCCTTCTTTGCTCATTTCAATTCATCCTAGTCACATTGTAAGTGCTCGGTGGCCCCACATGGGTAGTGGTTACTGTATTGGAGGGTGGACCTCTAGAGAAAGTTGAGGTTATAGACTTACCTTGGGGGTTATCATAGAGGAGGCATGGGGTTACCTAGGAAAACCTAGGGAGTGCAGATGAGAAGGTAACTGAAGAGCCAGCCTGGGACACTCCAAATGGACAGTTAGGTTAGAGAAGGTGAGCTGGCAGGGAGCCTGGGAAAGAATGAGAAGACATGGTAGAGAAGAATTTGGAATGTGGAGACTCTAAGAAGCCATGACCAAGTGGTTCCAGGATTCTAGAAGGCTCCGTGGTTGAGTCCTGAAGCATGAGCCACGAAGAAGAGGGAGAGAGCCTTGGTGAATGTCAGGGACAGCAGGAGCAAAGCAGTGGGGTTGCTGGTGGGCACATGAAGGGAATCAGAAGAGTGGATTTTTCTAGAGTAGAAGTGGAGGAGGGTGGAGGGATGAGGGTGCTGAAGCTGAGGGTCTTGGGCTTATGCCAAGGACTCAGAGCTGTGTCTGGGTCAGTGGTTTAGGCCACATTTACAACCACACCAGGAGTGCTGTGCACGTGCACACACACACACACACACACACACTTCTCCTGTCACTCCGGGGTCAGGTATATTGGGCTATCTGCTAGGGCTAGTCCTGCTTTCCCTCCTACTCAAGAATAAAGAATGAGAGTCATGGTCTTTTAGGATTAATTGTTCAACTTTATAAACAAAAATTGCATTTCTAAATTTTAGTTTCTGTTAACAATGAATCACTCACAACACACCTCGCAGGGGACTACAGCATATTGGTGTGTCCCCACGCAGCAGCTGAGAACTTCTGCCTGGGGCTGTGGGGAGCCCTGGGAGTGCTTTCAACAGGAAGGAGGCAGCTTCGCATCTGCATGGGAGAGACACAGCCTGGCAGCACTGTGAAGGGTGAGTCTCTGCCCGTTGGCTTCGGACCCCCTGTCCTAGCCGCCTTCTCTGTCCCGTAAGTCCCTCTGCATGTTCTCATCTTTCAGTTTCACCTTCCATAATGAGCAGATCAGAAGCTGTGCCCTGTTTGGTGGCTTGGGATCCCCGTGCGGTCTTCTTGGCGAGCAGATTGTTAAACAACACCGAAATGCCAAATGCAGGCATCATAGATCACACACAGAGCCGTGGCAGGGTGTGAACTGAGCGAGGCAGGAGGGTGCTCGGGGAAACTTCCACTGCATTTGTGCACGTCTGCCTAATCTGCCCCAAAGACTAGACCCCAAGGGCAGCCGCCAGCACCAGTGCCCAGCTGAGATCTGGAGTCTTTAGGGGTTCAGGGCCCGGAAGAGGTGCTGGGGAGGTGCCAGGAGAGAGCTGGATGTGGTTGTGGTTTGCAGACAAGGTCGTCTTGTCATAGGTCCCAATGGCACTGCTTCTCCTGTATCCTTGGGCTGTATGCTGCTCAGGGGAACCCTGGGATGTTGAGGCCAAGGTCCTGGGCTCCATCTCCATGCTTTATTCATTTCTTCACTCAGTAATATAGAAATATATTATTGAAGGCTTTCTCTATAGCAGGCATTTTTTTCTGGTGGAAAAAAAAAAAGGCAGAGACCCTGCTCTTACAAAGATCTATATAGTCTAACAGAGGAGGCAGATGTTACACAAACATCCCAATACGTACATTATTTTAAATTGTAAGTACCATTAAAAAAAAAAAAAGTGCTGGATTCTTTTGGAGAGAACTGCAGGGATATCTATGGCCACTTGGAGGAAGTGATGTTTAGGTTAAGGCCACTTAGTCCTCCTTGGGCTCCAGAGCTCATATCTGGCCCTGCTGCTTTAGGTGACAAGTTGTTGGTGGTCCAGGCAGGGAAGGGCGAGCCAGCATGGTGGACAGGGGGTCACTGCACTGGGACCAAGAAGATTTGGGTGAATCTGTGGGCAGTCCAGTTAAACTCTTAAGGTTTCATTTCCAAGCAGTGAGAAAAGTCTCCTGTAGAATTACCTCTAGGAGATCAGGCAAGGCCTCGCTGATGAACTCACTTTGAAAATCGTGTAACACTGCAAAAACAGAAGATGTTATTGCTTATGCAGATGACATTGTTGTGCCAACTCCATGCCAGGAGTTGGGGCTGATTCAATAGTTTATAAGATGTAACCCTTCTTCACAAAGCCTCACAACCCAGTGAGAGAGCTTGAGCTGCAGATAGAAGGCAAGAGCATGTATGTTAGGTGTTTTCTCCCAGAACTGGCCACTGACTGCCAAGTGATGCTCTGAGAACACTAATCAGATTGCACCTTCTAGGGATTTAAATCCTTCCGTGCTCCTTTGGCCCCATTACCTGCTTCACTCCAATGCCTCAGATCTTTCTTACCATGGAGCTTTCCTTATTTCCCTATTACCCACTCCTCATACTCTGTGTGCTGTTACTTACTCTCTTTTCCATGTTAATTCACTTCTTACCTGTGCATCTGCCTTTTTGCCTGTTGCAG
Organism: Enhydra lutris kenyoni; assembly: GCF_002288905.1. Lineage (NCBI taxonomy): Eukaryota > Metazoa > Chordata > Mammalia > Carnivora > Mustelidae > Enhydra > Enhydra lutris. The sequence continues at coordinate 106,281,132 of NW_019154085.1, forward strand.
GCACTACTCTGAGTACTTCTACCTATCTGTAAAAGGACTCATGAGTTGCAAGTAACTGAAATCTGATCAAACCAGGTTAAATAAAAAAAATGATTTTGGTTGTTGTGGTTGTTCTTCTAGGTAGTTAATGAAAATAGGAAATTCAAGAAGTGAAGCTGGCTTCAGGTGCAGCTGGATCCAAGGGCACGTTATTAGGATGGTGTCCCTTTTGCCCATTGATGGCTCAAGATTTTCTCCACTGAGCATTGCTCAGGCAGACTCTGCCTGGTGAACACGGCTGCTAGCAGCTCTAGGCTGTGCTGAAGAGGAGAAAGCTCTTCTTTTCCAGTTGTTTCAGTGAAAGTTCCAGACTGACTCAGGCAACCCTGAGCCAGCTCTATAGTTGACATATGAACACTCTGATTGGCCAGGTGTATGTCATGTGCCACAGATGTTAGAGACAGCCAGCTCCAACTGGAACTAAGTGGGCTCGCAAGTATGGTTCTTCAGAGGAAAGCAGGCACTATTTTTGGAAGAAGGGATTCTGGACAAGCAAACACCATACATTTCCACCCTGGTCTTACCTTCAAACTTCTTACTTAGACAGTGTAATATCTGAGGACAGTCATGTCTTACTGCCCCTCTGTGAATATCCTGGGGCTGGGACACAATGCTCAGTAAATATTTAACAAACAAATATATTCAGAGGAGAAGAGACCCTGTCAGAACTGGGGAAGCTATGCCCAGCTGTGTGGATGGAGTTGGTAGGATGTAAGGTGGAAATGGGTGTTTATAAATCAGGGTCTGGAGCTCAAGAGAGAGGTCATCACTGGCCCTAAAAATCAGAGCATTTTATTTTTAATTTTATTTTATGCTTTTTTAAATAATATTAGTCACCATACAATACATCATTAGTTTTTAATGTAGTGTTCCATGATTCATTATTTGTATATAACACCCAGTGCTCCATGCAATACGTGCCCTCCTTAATACCCATCACTGGACTCACCCATCCTCCCACCTCCCTCCCCTCTAAAACCCTGAGTTTGACTCCTGGAGTCCATAGTCTCTCATGGTTCATCTCCTCCTCTGTCCCCCCACCCCTTCATTTTTCTTTTCCTTCTCTTAATGTCCTCCATGTATTTTAAAGGAGAAACCATGAGAACAAAGGTGCCCTCTCAGAAACAGAGTGCAAGGTAAAAAGGGCCTAGGCCACTGTCTCAGGGAAGGCCCTCAGGCGGATCTGGAGAAGGAAGACAAGGCAGTGACCATGGCAAGGCCCAATCAAAGGAACAGGAGTAGAGGCATGAGACTCACAGAAGCAGGGAGGAAAGCCTCCTGGAAGAGGAAGTTCAAAATGGAAGTTAATTCCAATGGTTGAAGGGCTTTAGGTCTGAAAAGACCTCCATGTGTAGCATTTAAAGGGCCATGGGTGATTATCAAGAAAGCAGTGTGGGGAGTCATAGGAGGGTAAGGGGCAGACCCCAGGCAGCTGAGAGATAAGAGGAGAGACCTAGAAGAGCCACAGAGCCTCCTGAACATCGGCCACCAGTGTGAACCTAGCCCTGCAGGCCCGAAGCACCATTGTTCCTTGATGGTGTACCATCATATGGATAAATTCGGTCTCAATTTATCTAATTCTAAAGTTTGGATTGAAATACCTGCTTCTCCTAAACTTAATATTAAATTTTCAAGTGGCTTTGAACTTGGAGCGAAGGGTGGGGAAATAAGATTTTTTTCCTGGCACACTTCTCCTTTTGAAGGTAATGAGTGAGGATGGGAATTCGCATTTGAAATCAGTATTTTTAGAAGACTTAATGACAGCATGACAATTGCACATTTGTGGCTCTCAAAAGGGCAGATCTGTGCAAATCAGAGAAGATAGAGCAAAAATCGGTAATTTCGTGTCTTGCTCGAGAAGGAGCACTTGCAGAGAATTTTAACAAGGACTCAGTTGCTAGGAGGGGCCCCTCTTGTGTTAGTTCTTCCAAGACTCTTGGTAATAGACTCAGGGTGCAGCTGTTGAAAAGAGGGTTCATTAATTAAAGAGCCGCAGTGATTTCCTTTTGTCTATAGAAATTAATTCTTATTTTTACATTTTCAGGCCAACTTGCATTTCATATTCTTTTTGCTACAAAAAATCCATTGCCCTTTGGACATTATTGGCCCTCATTGCTGCCTTCCCCAGCTTATTGATTCCACAGATGTTAGTTGGTACCTGCTATGTGCCAGGCTCTGTTTTAGGCCCGGGGGATTAAAATCACACCCTTGTCCTCTGTCCTTGCCTGTATGCCATGATGGAAAGAACATGACACAGCAGGAAGACCACAGCTCAGCCTGCTGGGTTAAAATCTAGGCCCAGTCTTGTGCCAACCATGTGATTCTGGTGAAATCTTTTCTCCTCTCCAAGCACCAGTTTTCTCTCAGAACACCAATGGGAGAACACCAACTTTGGTACAGGGATTAATACGAAAATGTATGTAATGGCTTTGACACATAATTGGTCCCAGTTCACTATTGGCCTCATTATTACTATTAAAATCTCTTCCCCAAATGTTCTTCTGCATTGAGCTCGTACATTGACCTGGAAACAGAACTGCTAAACTTAACATTGTCCCTGTGAGAGTGCGTTCTCAAATTGTCTTCTCTGACAAGTGAGGATCTCTGGCTTTATTAATCCAGGGGAGCATAAGCCTCTGGGAAAGTCATAGGGATGGTGTGATTGGTTAGGTATTGAACCTGAGAGAGAAGTGGGTTCATGATTAGAAATGGGGAAGCTAAGAGAGAGGAGCTGGTTAGGGGGGAAGAGGTGGAGTTCAATCTTATCCAAGAGTTCTAGAGTGTTCTCATAGTTCCTTGGAATCATCAAGGTAGGGGATGGCAAGGGAGGTTATTTCAATCCTTGAAACTTAAAATTTAGAACTTACTGATCTGAGGGAAGTGTCTGAAGAAGGGTATAAGACATAGATTGTTTAGTGCCCTGATCACCACTCTTGAGCAGGAGGCAGAATCTTCTCATGGCCTCTGTTCTCCCACAGGGTGGATCTTGTGGCACGGGTGGGAGGCCATGTTGCATGGCGAACCATGGCTTAGCTGTTATCTGGGTCCTATCTCTCCTATGAAAAGAGGGAAGCCTAGGTGTTGAGACTGTGAGCAAGCAGCGTTCTCACCTCCCAGCTGGGATCTATCTCTGCCAGGCTTTCTTGCTGCTTCAAACAGGAGCTAGATTTCTTGTCCTCTTCCTCCCTTGCTTGCCACACAGGGACTGGGACTTACTTCTCCCTGATGTATTTACTCAGAGGCTCTGTTCTCACCAGCAGGTGCTGACCTTCTGTTGCTTATGTACTTCCTCTTGCTGTGTGAGACACATTTTAATAATACCTGGCACCACAGCACTGGTGTGGTCAGCAAGTGCCAAGAGTGTGAGGTCTAATTTTACCCTCTTGTCAACACTCCTGATGCCCATAAATACATGAATGTCATCTTTTCTAGTCTTCCTGCCACCAAGCAAGGTGATCACAAAAGGACTTTAAGACGGTGTCTATACAGCAAAATGGACAGAGGTGCTGGTGTTGTAATAGGGAAAATATTCAGCAGGCAGCTGAGGAGGCAGACCTGGAGTGTGGAATCGAGTCCAGCTCTGGAAGTTGTCACTGTAGCTGAAGCTGTGGAGAGAATGAGCTCTTGGTGGAGCACGCAAAGGGTAGATGAGGAAGAGGAGACAGCAGAATTGAGAAGGGAGGGAAGAAGAAGGGCAGGGTCCATAAGGAACCCTTACCCTAACCCTAACCCTGCTCTAGACTGCTATGGAACCAGGGAAGAGAGGGTTCTATGGATGTGAAAGTCAAGGTTGATGAAAGCCATTGGAACTTGGGGAGTTGTGACCAAGGAGAAGGGCTCAGAGGCAGAAGGCAGGAGGTTGAGTTGAAAGCTGAGAATGAGGAAGCAGAGGTAGGAAGAGTGGCAAAATGGCATCGTGCCATGCAGCCTGAGAATTAGATGTTCACATGGAGCAGGGAAGGGCCAAGAGAACTTCAGAGAAGCAAAGCTGCATTCCTGCAACCCACAGCAGGAGTCACCATACTTCTAAGACTTCTTGGTTGTGAAGAAACACATTTGTGACTGGTTAAGCACTTTTAAGTCAGGGTTTTCTGTTTCCTGCAGCCAGGCACATCCTCACTGGTTCCATGAACTACAAGAATGGCAACTCCAGGAAGCCAGGAATCCCACCATCTCGTTCACTCTTGAGTACCCAGGGCCTTGAATAGTGGCCAGCAGGTATGGATAAATATCTGTTGAGTGAAGTACCTTTAATAAGGTAGCTCTAATAATATTATTAGCAAAGAGTGATGGACTTGGTTAGGTAAGAAAGCAGGTACATGCTTCCAGGAGCTTCTCCAAAATAAGTTTCCCTGTAAGACACTCAGGATGGGTGGGCAGAGGGTCTGGCACCAGCTGTTTGGAAACCAACATTATCTACAAATACCACCCGGTGCCATTACAGGGTCATTTTTCCTGACCCAAAGGCCCAGAACAATGGTTCTTAACCAGAGGTATATATAAAAATCACTTGGGAGTTTTTTTCTAAACTACATATGTCTGCTCCACCTGCTTAACTACAAAAAAGACATTTTTGAGGTAACTAAGGAAATTTGATTATGAGTTAGTTCTGCAGCATCTAATAGAAATATGAATAAACCAAGTAAATAATTTTGTTTTCTATTAGCCACATTTTTAAAAAGAAGAAAGAAACAGGTGAAATTAAGCTGAATATATATTTTTTACTTTACAAATGTTATCATTTCAATGTGTAATCCGTATAAGAAAATTTTAATGCAGTAATTTACATCCTTTTCATGGGTGACTGTGCAAACCATGAAATTTGAGTGGCCCAGGGAGGGGAGTGCCATGGGAAGACCCCACCTTAAGAGGTGCCTCTGATCCTGGAGAGACCAGGAGACCAGTAGCTTGCTCCGTTTGCTCTGGCAGTTGGTTTCCCTCTCTGGACTTTTGTTGCTTTTTCTATAAAAGAAGCTCAATGCATATGGCGACCTGAAGCTTCAGAATGAGTATGTGGAGTATTACTCCCCCAGTCCACCTGTGAAGGTTCTGAGGCTCAAAAAGGTTGAGAACCTTGCTCAGGTTTTGTAGTTTTCGAAAGTGGGATCCATAGGGAACTCAGGTTTGCCTGACCCTGGACAGTACTTTTCCCACATCGTCGCCCTTTCACACCCCTTCCTTTTTGGACCAGAAACCTCCCAGGAAGTGAAAGCCATCCTCACTCAAGCATCCTAGTAAGAACTGCAAGGTTCTCCTTTGCTTTCCAGTCCCCCAGGCAGAAACCAATGGACACTGGGGAGAATGTGCGTGCATAGTGAGTGTAGCAGCTGCCCATAGTTTTTGTCTAAAAATACATGGAATAATGCAATGTCCGGATGGCCCTGCCTTAGAATGCAAGGGCATGATTTACTTTCCAAAACAAAGCGGGCCAGGGCACTGCTTGATATTTATAGGGAAGACTTCTGTTCGCTGGCAACGAGACTGACTCCCTAGCATCCCACTGTGGCTGGGCACCGGGAGGAATACATTGATTGAAAAGCACTTTCTGCTATGCTTAGCAGCCAGACGAAGGGAAATTTGAAGGTAAAATTAGCTTGAACGTTGCTGGTGCAAATATATTCTTCTCAATGGAGTGACTGAAGCATGGCAATTTAGCAATCAACAGCCATTTCCCCAATAATAACCAAAATAATAATTGGTAATTAGAAGAGGTCTAATAAAGAATTGCATCGAAACCAGACGCAAAACATTTATTCCCTATTTCCACCCTTTACTTCTTTTATTCCCACTGACTCATTTAAATAATTCTCATTTCCTTTTCTCTTACCAAAGGATGAAAGGGGCTATTTTGCCCTTAAGTAAAAATAAGTGTAATTTTCTTCCAGCGGGCTTGCCAGCAGTTCACCGTTGACTTACCACAAAAGCCAATTAATAGACAATCACCATCATTTGCTAATATCACATGCCTTACAAGAGGTTGAGGATTGAAATCGAGTTGATCTGAGAAGGGCTGGCCCTGGTCTGGGCTTTTCATGAAAAGCACAATGCCCCCCTGGGGAGATTCTGGAGAACCGGGAACAGGTCCCTCATTAGCCCACTGTGCCCCTGGCTCTGCCTTCATTGCTTTGATGAAGGCTTGAGAGGCGTGGCAGCCCAAGCTTTGAAGATGATTAATTAAGCTCCTGCCATCTATGCTCTGAGCTTCCTGGGCTGAGCCTGAGGACGAAGGGACCTCTTGTGGATGGTGCATTTGTGAAGTAGCAGGAGACTGTGCAGAAGCAGTTAATGTTGCTTCTAATTTCCAAGACAGGTTGGAGGCGCTGAAGGCATGGTGTCCTGGGAATTTATTCTCAATGTTAATGGAGATAATTTGAGAAAACCACTTTCAGCTGTCCATGCGCATGGCTCCTTCTGTTTTGCACTGCCTACACACAATTAACTAATCATTTTTATAGCGGGAGCAACTTAACCTTGAAAGAGAACAAGCTATGTGTTAGAATGCAGGAAGAAGCAGACTCTGCGTTTCTCAACTGTTCTAGAGAGAGAGTCTAAGAACAAGAACAGGCTTGAGGATTGCCCGGCTGACTTACAGATCTACCTTCTTTAAGGGAGAAACTGGTGTGGCAGGGGGCAGTGAACCTCTCAGTGCTGCATCCGCCCAGGGTGGAGAAGTGAGGGCCAGAACCAACTGGATGTGGGGTTGAAGAGGAGGCGATAGAGGTGAGAATCCCTGTGTCCCCAGTATGCATTGCACTGATGTCCATTGAAGAGCAGCAGTGGATAGGGTAGACCCTTCTGTTTCCTTCTGGTAATGAAGCTAAGAGATCACGGATCGAGGAGAAAACTTGAGTGCAACCTCTTGGTCTTCTGTCTATAAGTCCCTGTGGTTGAAATCACTAGTGACCTCAAAAGTAGGCAATTTTGAACCCAGTGTTTCCCCACCAGAGGTTATAGATACAAATACTTATAACTTTACCTTGGAGTTCCAAGCAGAGTGCAAGTGCTCCTGGGAGGAGCCAGGATCTTTAACCGGGATCCCTGGGCATACAGCTGGCTATGATCATGGCATAGTAAAAATGGGACTTGGGATAGATTTCAGGAGAGAGAGACAACAAAGGAATAGATAAAGAGATAGGTAGTACACTCCTGATATATAAGTATATGTCAATATTATAGAGGGAAAATAAAGCCAAGCAAGAGGTCAGGGAGAACAGGGGAGGTGGGTGTTGCTTTGTATTGCATGATCAGGAAAGGCCTTTCTGAAAAGGCGACATTTGAGAAATTACTAGAATAAAGAGAGAGTGAGCTATGTGGATATCAGGAAGGAGGATCCTAGCTGGGAGGAATAGCAAATGAAATAGCCCAAAGACAGGAGGACACTTAGCTTGTTTGAGAAATAAAATGAAGGTCAGCATAATTGAAATAGAAGATGGGGGGGATATGTGTATGGCCCTTGAGATGGTCAGAGAGTTAGTCAGTGGCTGGCGCGTGGGCTGCTACAAAGAGTTGGCTTATGTTCTTACTGTTGTGGAAGAGATGAAAAATGGAAGGACAGGAGTGATATGATCCCTCTGGTGATAGTGGTGAGTAGACCTCATGGGACTAAGGAGGAGAAAGGTGAGTTAGTGTCTTGCATCAGTTGAGGTGAGAGGTAATGTACATGTAGGGCAGGATAGCAGTGAAGGAGATGATGGGTGAGTTCCATAGGATTTCCAAGGTGGCTCTGACAGAAATTGCTGGCAGATAAGATATAGGATGCTCGCGAAAGTGTTCATGGAGGGACATACCTCCGATGTCTTTGGCTGCAGCAACTGGTCTCATGGAAATGCTATTTACTAAGATGGGGAGGACTGCAGGAAGGAAAGGTTGAGGGGAGTGAGCATTGAGTTTTGGATTGGACACCTGTTAGACTACAGATGGAGAAGTCCAATGGCCACTTAGATATATATATTTGGAGCTCAATGGAGAGATCAAGCTGGTGAAATAAATTCAGGAGATAATCACTTTGGAAGTGGTATTTAAAATGGCGAGATGGGGGGTGATCACTCAGGGAGCAGGCATGGATAGGTAGAAAAGAGGTGTCGGAGCAGAGAGGCAGTGGGAGCCAGTGAGGGTGAGGAGAACCAGTATAGAGCACTTTCCCGGAAGTGGGGATGGAAGTGTGTTAAGCATAGAGAAATTATCTCGAATACAGGAATGGGGAGGACTTTGAATTGATCATTGGGTTCAACAATGGGGTGGGGGTTACTGGTGCCCCTGACAAGAGTAGATTTGAGATTTGAGGTCATGCTGGGGCAAAAACCTATCTGGAATGTGTTTAAGAGAGTAGCAAGAGAGGAAATGGGGGCAACTTTTAAAAATTCTAAGAGGCTGATGATTCACAGACCTGTACCCCTGAAGCAAATAATATATGTTAAGAAAAAAAAAAAAACCCTCAAAGAGTTTTGCTATAAAAGGAAGTAGAATAGTTGAAGGTAGCTAGAGGCAGATATGGGGTCAAAAGAAGTGCTTTTTTTTTTTTTCCCCCAAAGAGGGAGAAATATGTTTGTGTACTGATAGAAATGATCCAGGAGAGGGTGAAACAGATGATGATGTTGGAAAGCCAGGAGAGAATTGCGGGATCAAAATCCCACAGTAGAGTAGGTGAGGGGGGCTGTGATCTGGTGCAGTAGAAGAGGACAGACGGAGCAAGAGACCAGACTCCCTGGAACAGGAGGAAGACAGAGGGTGCAGGTGCAGAGTAGATGATAGGTAGAAGCTTGTGATGGTCTCTTGCTGACTTCTCTCTTCTAATGAAATGTGAAACAGAAGAGAAGAAGGGACTGTGGAAGACTTGCCAGTTGGAAGGGGAGTGAATGGACTAGGGACTAGAGCAGCCTTGTTGTAGGGTGGTAGCAATCATCCACAGAGTGAGACTGGTAGGCGTGTTTTGGCCAGCCATATTCAGCTGGCTAGTAGGATGTGGATTCAGAGATGCAGAGAAAGGACTCAATGAGGGTCAGGTTTTGCCAGGAAAAAAACAGTGAAGGGAAACCTGGGTGAGAAATTTGAGGACATAGGCATAGGAGTGATTATAAGAAGGCATGAGGTGGTTGAGCGATAGGGCTGAGATGATGAATGCATGAATTCTAAGTCCCACAGGAATTGAAGAATTGAGACAAAGAGAGAAGGAAACATTCAGAAAAATTTAAATTCAATATTATCTAATCAAAATCTCTCATTGCTCCCTATAACGTCTTTTCATACTGTGATTTTTCAGGTAGGATCCCCCACCATTAACTTCTTCCCAGTAAGAAATCCCAGGTCCTTCCTGGCTTGCTCTCTCACCCCCTGCACATTAAGTCAAGCCCTTCTGGTGATGCCCCACCCAGTTATCCGTATCTGCCCACCTGTGGCCCCAGCCCCCACACTGCTGTGTTCCAGACCACCCTGTCTCTAACTTGGATGACCGCAACAGGTGCCCACTGGTTATCTCCCTTCCACCCTTGCTCTGCTGTAAATGTCTCTTCCAGTTGGCTGCCATGAGGGCCTTTTAACCCACCTGTGTGACTGAACTAGTCATTCACTTAAATCCTCCAGTGGCTGCCCACTGGACCCACTGGCCTTGAGGACCAAATCCAAATTATTTAATGTGACTTATTTACTGACTTATTTATTTAATCACCATTACTCTCCTGTTCCTTCTTTTAAGTATATTTTTAAAAGATTTTATTTATGTTTTTGAGGGAGAGCAAGTGAGAGTGCACCCGAGTGGGGCAGGGGCAGAGGGAGAGGGAGAAGCAGACTCCTTGCTGATCAGGGAGCCTGATGTGGGACCCCATTCCAGGACTCTAGGATCATGATCTGAGGCGAAGGCAGATGCTTAACTGACTGAGCCACCCGGGCACTTCTCCTCTCCCTGTCCTAACTAACCCCATACCACACTTTCTCCGGAAGTCCACAACTGTCTCCTTCCACATCTCTGAGGGAATTTGAAGCAGGGAAGTCTTGCGGCTTCCTCTGTCCTGCATTCTTTATTTTTATCCCCTTATGCTGTTTTCTTTCCCCACCAGGCACTTACTGTCACTGACCGTGGTATATATTTATTTGTTCATTTTCTGTTTCTGCATGTGAAAATGTAACTCAAGGAGAGCCTAGTGGGTCAGTTTTGACCCTTGCTGTATTCCCAGAATTCAGCACAATGCTCGGCCCATGAAAGGAGCTCCATAATTAGCTGCTGATGGATCCATTTCCAGCTCCTGACACCATGCACTCCTTTATTCATTGAAAGTGATGACCCACCTCATGCTAATGAGCAAATCAGATAATTTACTGGCCTCTATGACTGAAAAGTGTAAAAGTGAGATTTAAATGTGTTTCTATAGCGATAGCAGGTTCTTTCCTTGAGTAAGCAAGGAGACTTCGGCCAGCCACAACTTATCAGTTTAGTGATTCCAACAGAAAAGCAAAGACTTTGCTGGTGGCTCTAAGGGGAAAGTTCCAGGGAGGGTCCTGGCCAACCCGGCTTGCCCACCTGTGGGAGTGGGGGATGGGCTAGCATAGAGGCATTGGCCATTGGCTGGTAAGAGGGGTTCTGGAGCATTCTGGCTTGTTACCCACTGCACCTCTGTTTTGGCATTTGTAAAGGGAAAAGGGAGCTAATACATGCAAAGACACTATCTGGAAATTCAGTTTTCTGTGGATTGCTGGATCCCTGCAGGGAGAGGCCCACATCTTGGTGGAGGAGGTAAGAGAACACTTGTCAGAGGTATTTGATAAATGTGGAAAGACAAGTGTAGGAGGTTGTGGTATTTTGATGGATGGGAGCATATTCATATTGGTGTCAAAAATGTATTAAAAAGATATAAAACGCCAACATCTCTTAATAATGGAAATAAATTAAGTTCAATTAAAATACTTGCTGTTGTTTTTCAAATGCAGGGCCAAATTACAGAAACCAAAGGTTCTTACAAGTCTCAGCAAAAGAACAACTAATCTGTTAGAAAAACAATTTGCAAAACACTCATTAGTCCAAAAGCGTCCCTGAGAATTCTGCCTCCAGACCTCTAATGGGCCATGAAACTTGAATTCAATAAAAAATGATTTAACCGTCAAGCGGGTGAACCGGGTAGACTTCTGCTTCCTTGCTCTCTCATTACGGAGTTTATTTTTTGGAGGCTGTTTGTGTAAATACTATTTGTTTTGCTGAAGTTCAAAGAAGCTTTGCGTGAATATGGTGTTTGGTCCACTGAAGGAACTGGTGTGGGCTGACCTCCTGTATGTTTTTCCTGCTGCTCTTCTGACCCCTCTCCCTCCTCTGATGGTGTCACGGCCAGCTCAGACCCCAGTGCTGTCATTGCACCGTGAGTCAGCTAGTCTGGGGAATTTTGAGAGCTTGTACATTAGATTCTTGCTTTCCAATCCATTAATTTTGTTGTTCGAGGCCTGTTGGGAGCCCTCTTGATGCTTGTAAGAATAACATCACTGCAGATGTTTTAGGCGTGTCTTAGCCAGACAGCTGTTTTCCAGAAGCTCTGCCTCCGCGGGGTCACTGGTTGTCGTGTGAGTGTGCCTCATGGTCACAGTTACATGCAGGCGGGTCTCCTCAAGGGCAGGGCATGTCTGTACTGTACCCTTCTCAAAGGAGTACTCGGTCTTTCCTCTGAGAGGGAGGAACATAGAAAATCCTTCCAAATAGTTCACAAAGAATCAGAGGAATCCATCCAGGACATGGTGGTTGGGATATTCGTCTGAGGGGTTTATACCTCTGGCCATCCAAAAGTGCATCCAGGAACTTGGCCTTGGGGGGCAGCTTCCTGTTTGCTGGAGGGGCCTGGGGTTCTTGGTGGTGAGCACTGTGCTTGGTGGAGGTGGTCAGCGGTGGGCAGGTCAGAGTGGGAGGTGGACATGTGGTAGACAGGATGAGCAGGCTGGATGGGTCTTGTCAGCTCATCTTTGGCTGCACAGGTTTCGGGTGTTTGATCAACACCTTGAGGCCTACTGGCCGTCTAATTCAGCAAGGGGGACTCTTCTCCCCTTTCAGCTCTGATGCAGCTGTCTGCAGTGAGCTGGCTGCTCAGTGGGAGTTGGGGGCCCTCATGATACTATTGAAAAGGTGAAGGCTTTGGAGCTGTGTGACATTTGAAAATTTACTCAATCTCTCTGATTCTCCATTTCCTCATTTTAAGATGGGGATGGGGTGCCTGGTTGGCTCCGTCATTTGAACGTCTGACTCTTGATTTCAGCTCAGGTCATGATCTCAGGGTTGTGAGATTCAGCCCTGCTTTGGGGCTCCACACTGGGCCTGGAGCCTGCTTGGGATTCTCTCTCTCTGCTCTTCCCCTCTGCTTGCATGAGCACACACATGCTCTCTCTCTAAAATAAATAAGTGAATCTTAAAAAAAAAAAAAAAAAGTAAAATGGGGATAAGAAGACCTACCTCTTTGATTTGTTGTAAAGACCCATTTAGCTAGGATGCAGTATGAGAGCTCTTGGCAGAGGGCCTGGCATACAGTGAGCATACCGATTCTGGGGCTATTCTCTCCCTGTTCCAAATCTACCCTTCCTGACTCTGTGGTTTTGTGGCTGGGTCTCTGCAAACCATGCTTCTGCTTTGCTTGCTGCTCCCTTTTAGGCTTTAGTGATAGGAGGTATTAAAGAGAGATGGGAAACAGGAGGGGGGAGGAGGGCCTTCCTCCCCCCTATTGCTTCCTGTTGCTGTAAGGGGCACCCATGGCACCCACACAGAGAGTTCCTCCACCTGGTGGAGCACAGGTTCCAGGCTCATGCCCCCAGCACTCCCAGGACTGGCCTCCTGCTGCTCCCCTTCTAGGTACTAGCAGCATGTGATCAGCTTAGAGGTATGGGTCTCAGTGTGGTGCAGATTTTTCCTCTACTCTTCTAGATTCCAATAGCTCCAAGCTTTTCTTTTTGTTCCTCCAGTTCTACAGGTGTTGGCTGCTTCCTGCAGTCACTAGATCTGGGCTACCTCACATTCCGTGAGTGCAGCTGAGAGTTAACAGCAGGTAACCGCTGTCCTTAGAAAGGCTTGCTTACAGGGTTGGCTGTGGGTTGGTATCTGGAACGCAAATGCTGGGAGGGTTCCCACCATTTCCCATAAGAGTGGCTCACGGTGCCTAATCAGTTTGTACAAACAATATGGTTTATGTTGAACACCTGCTTTCCTCCTGGAGTCTGGGATTTTGGTATATGTTAGGCAGAGGGTGACTGACTCTCAGTAGAAAGCCTGGGTGCTGAGTCCCTAATGTCTCCCTGCTACACAATACATCACACCTTTTGTCACAGCTCTCTCCTGGGGAATTAAGTGTGTCCTGTGTGACTATCCTGGGAGTGAACTCCGGAAGCTTGCACCTGATCTCTCTGGCCTTCCCCCTTTGCTGATCATGCTTTGCATTTTTTCACTGTAATAAAGTACCCCATGAGTATGACTATCTGTGGATGGTTGGGTGTCCCCTTGGTGAATCAACAGCCCTTGGACTGGTGTAGGGACCCTGGCATTCCTTTTTTACACTTTGATTTCTCCAACAGTCTTTCAACCACTGCTTACATTATCCTGCTGTTGAAATATGTAGTATGATTTCTGGTTTTCGAACTGGACCCTGAGTGATACAGGATGACATAAGCTGTGACAGCAGGAGCTTCTGGTCCCAGGAAACAAATCCTTGAAGAGGAGACTTTGGAACTACTGTGGTGGTGTCCTTTACCTTAAATGCAAGGCTGAGCTCCTGGCCAACAACAGTGGGATGCCAGGAGTTCCTGGCATGTGGTGGCAAGGAAATTCTCTGAATGATCATCTGTGTTGATCCTGATGAAGTGCCTGTGAAGCAAGGGTCCTGGGGTCATCTGGTTGCCAGTAATCATGACCACAAGGAAGGACTTTGGGTGAGGTGGCTGCTTCTGAGGGCGATGCACCTATAGTAAGAAAATGGCCGGGTCGGGACTCTAAACTCTGCTCAAGTCAGAGTTAGAAAACTAGAGAGGAGCATGGCTGCCTTAGAATGATATCTTATTTCTTGTATTTGCAGGGTCAGGGTTTTTTTTTTTTTTAATTTTATTTATTTGACAGAGAGAGAAAGAACACAGCAGGGGGAGCAGTAGGCAGAGGGAGAGGGAGAAGCAGCAGGCTCCCCACTAAGCAGAGAGCCTGACCTGGGGCTCAGTCCTAGGACACTGGGATCACGACCTGAGCCAAAGGCAGACGCTTAGCCACTGAGTCACCCAGGTGCCCTTGCAGGGTCAGTTTTGCTTGAGACTCAGATAAAGCTGAGAATTTTGAATCTACAGGCCCCTGCGCCTCCTTTGCAGGTCTAAGGAGGCTAGCTTCCCCTTACAGGAAGACCTGGAAGACTTTCTCCAGGGGGAAGCTCCATTTCCCTCAAGTCCCACATCAACCACATCAGCGTTGACTTGCCACACTGGAGGTGGCCTATGCCGTGACAGGCAGTACAATAGCCACCAAGATGTCCACATCCTAATCTCTGTAATCATTGAATGTGTTCATTTATATGACAAAACAAACAAACAAACAAATAAACCCTCAAAAACCTTTGCAAATGGAATTAGTTAAGGACCTTGAGAAGGAGAGATTTTCTCAGATTATCTGGATGGGCCCAATGTAATCATTAGGGCCCTTGAAAGTGGAAGATCAGGTAGAAGAACATCAGAAAGATGTGATTATGGAGGCATGGTTAGAGAAATGCAGTACTGCTGGCTCTGAGGATGACAGGGGGTTTGCGAGCCTAGGAATACAGGCAGTTTCTAGAAGCTGAACAGGCAAGGAGATGTGTTTCCCCTAGAGTCTCGGGAAAGGGCTGCAACCCTTCTGACACCTTGATTTTAGCCCAGTGAGACCTGTGTCAGGTTTCTGGCCTAGTGAACTGCAAGGTAATGGAGCTGTGTTGCGTGAAGCCACTAAGCTAATGGCAATTTGTTTTGGCAGCTAGAGAAAATGAATACATGCACCCATAAGTAGGGTCAGATCTCAGCATACTGTAGGGAATGGATATTGGATCTGTGCAAGAAGTACACGCATTATATTTCAGAGTCCGTGCACAGTTTGGCTAATTTCAATCAGTGGCAATCCAAGAATATGCAGAAATGGATTCTAAACTTTTTAGAAGAAGAAGGATGATATTGAGAGGAATTTATTGATATGGGTGCACTTTTAGGGATTTTAGATTTAATGTGTTAGCTTGTGAAGCTAGAAGTAGATCTAATAGTTTGCTTGATTGGTTGGTTAAATTACACACGGTGTGGCCTCTTTAAACGAGGTTGAGAAGATAGAAATTTCCTGGTATAATGTGGGGAGGGAATCCAGAGCTTAGGGAGTTTAGGATGTTGAAGAGACTATGTCATGTGCTGTCTGCAGCCCCCTCCCCCTCTCCATCCCCTGAGGGGGCTCAGTGGACAACACCTTCACTAAGGTCTTGGGAAGCACATTAGTAACCTTGAAAATCTTGGTGGTGGCTGGCTTCTGGAGGTCTGGGATGATGATGGAAAATGCTGCTATTTGGACAGGTACCCTGATTTCAGTGGATTCTGGAATGGCAGGTGCCAAATGGCATGGCTCACCAGCATGAGTCTGGGCAAGTGCATCTGTCATAATGGAAAGCAGGGATGAGCTGGTAACCAGAATATTCTGACCTGCAGTTATCTTTAGCAGCGAGGTTGTCCCTAGGACAGCAGTAGATGGGCAGTTAACTGAAGTATTACTTGATCTATGTCCTAGGGAAAAGTCTAGGTCTGTTGGCTAGAAACCTTACTTGAATCACCATCACACAGAGTCATAGACTTTTGCTCAATTTTCAGACCTAAGTTGACTCACAGACCCAGAGCCCCTTGACTAAAGGCAAGTCCATGAGTTCTTGGGGAAGGACTTCACAGCACTGCTACAAATACATCCTGTAAATTTTCCTCCAGGCCATACCCCAAAGGATGCTGGCTTCCTTTTCTAGGGTAACTGTTCAGAAATATGGAAAAGGGAGATACCCAGTCCTCTCAGGGATTACCCAGTGTTGGCTGTTATGAATGCAAATTCTGGGAAACCCAAAAAGCTGTGGTCCACCTGTCAGCTCATGGACCCACCTGTGGTTATTTCCCCACCTCCTGAATGTGTGATGTGAATAGGTATTATCAGCAATGACTAGACCTCCACACTGGCCTCAGGCCCATGGAGTGAGGGCCATTATGGCAGAAAGGCTGAGTGGAATTCCCTGGAACACCCCCTTCTTACCTGGATAGAAACCCAAAGCAATATTCTACCCTGGGGGAGCCACTGGCCTCATGGAACAGACTCCAAGAGAAGCAGCACAACATGGGCATGTGTCCACATGAGGATATCCTTGGATGCCTTTCGGCTGGACTGGATCTGTTAAGCACACATCCGTCTCAAGGAAAGATGAGAGCTGAGTGTGAGGAGGCTAGGACTGGACCGGGCAGCCCTGTGTTTGAATGCCAGCTCTACACTGAACGACAGTGAGACTTGCAATATGGTACCAGGTAGACCAAGTGTCAGTCTCTTCACTGGGAAAGCAGAGAGCCTGCTAGGTAAGAGATTTCTGGAATCAGACTGGCCTCCTCTACTTACTTGGTAGCTGTGTGAACTTGGGCAAGTTACTTAACCTCTCTGTGCCTGAGTTTCTATCTCTCTAAAGAGCTGTTGAATTCTGGATAGGTCAAGTAAGTGCTCTGGCCAGGACTTTCAGTAGAGGACAGTGTGTTTCTAAAGCCTAATGCTTTGCCAAAATCATTGGATTTTCCCCAGTGTCAAAGAGTTCGGATGAGTTCCGCCCATGCTGAGAAGTGGGGCTGGGCTCTGGTGGGAAGGTAGGAAGGTGGAAAGGTGTGATGACAGGTGGGCCTGTTGTCTTTCAAAAGAAGGGACTGGAGGCAATTTGTATTCTCCCCGACACTCTCCGTGGCTGGCCTCTGTATGGAATAATTTGAGGGCTTCTTTCAAAATACTCTCTGTCTCCAACTGATCTTCGAGTTCTCCCATGAGAGCTGACAGGGGCATTTGGGGTGACATGGAGTGACTGCTCTGAGGGCAGAAACTGCCTGTCTTACTCACCGTTTAATTCCCAGCCCAGTGCTGGGCACCGAGAAAGCTCTCAGGAATGCTTAACTGGAGGGTAAATATCACCCCTTCTCATATCTTTTTACCCAGGAAGAGAGAAAGCAAGAAATGTGTGCCCCTGAGCTGAGGTGTGGAGAACACAGGAAGATGGTGATGTGGCAAAAAGAAGCTGTTCTGCCTAGTAATTACTTATGAAATAATTCCACCGTGGCCCAGTCCCCACACTGCATTCCCAAGTCCCAACCCCTTCTGGGGCCCTCGGGACCCCATAACTGAATCTGGAATGCTCTGTTTTAGTTTTTTCAGAGAAATGCTAAACTTGCCAACTCATTGATGGTGACCCCTGTCATGAGGCCACCTTTGAGAACACCCTGCCCTCACCCCACCCGTGCCCAACTCATTGTTACAATTTCAGTTTATAAAGCTCATTTTTTTTTTCGCGCTCGGCCTGAGAGAGTCAAATACAGTCTCTGCCTGAGTGCATTTTTCAGCTGGCCCCGGTGTTCGCTTATTTATTCTCTTCCTTAACACACAAATGCTTCTAAAAAGAGGAGTTTAATTTTGCAGCCCACTGGTCCATCATGTGCAGCGGGCACACTGGTGGGGGCATCATGCTGTCTCTTGTCTGTGCCTTCCCTGTCAGGAGACCAGGGCTGCTGTCAGGTATCTGGGAGTGGGGACGAACTTTGGGGACAGACCCCTGGGAGAGGCAGGATCTAGCTGGACTCTGCTGGTGGCCATTTTGCTATTTTGCCATTTTCTTATTTGTGAAATGAGAGAGTTTGATGGGATAGTATCTAAGATTTCTTCCCTTTCCAACCAACTTCCACATCATTTTCCCCATGCAGGGACTCTGCTAAGGCATGAAGATGATGAACAAAACACAGCTCTGTTCCCAAAGGTTATAGGTCATATAGGATACATGTAAATATTGCAAAAGTGACTGTATAATCAATATAACACGGTAGGTGCTGTCCCAGAAGGAGGTGCGCTTCAAGGATACACCTGAAGGACAGATTTGTTTTGTCTGGTAGGACTGTGTGTGGGATGGAACCGGGGGGATGGGACAGGTGAGGCAGGTGGGGAAGGCTGCAGGGGGGTGAGGATAAGTGGGCTGGATCTGTATGTGTGGGTGAGCATTTCCCCCTGACTGTGGGGCTGTGGAAGAGGGCAAGAAGTACCAGGAAGAAGACGGGCCTGGGACAGGCAGCTAGGGACCTCCTGCTTAAGAGCTAAGTATCCCATCAAGTTGAGGCTCTGTGATTTGGGCAAAGATGAAGATCTGATCAGAACTCATAGAAAAAGGAAGGCTTTAGACAACAGCAAACTCCTTTCTCTTCTTAGAAGTGCAACTTTAGGATCACACTGCGGGCTATACTAGAGGTTTTTTTAAAGGGCAAGTAAGAAATATTTTCGGCTTTATGGGCCCTATGGTCTCTGTTGGGATGACTCAGCTCTGCTGCCACGTACGTGATTGCGCCTGGTTGTGTCCCGACCAAACGTTATTTACAGAAACAGATAGTGGGCCGTATTTGGCCTGCGGGCTGTAGCTTGTGGACTTCGGTAGTACACCAACAGGTAGAACGGAGATATCATCTTTAAAATTCAAGAGCTCTATTGTTGGTGCTATTTTTATGACACTTTTTATTTCTTTTGACGATTCCACCTATTTACTTGAGAGAGACAGAGAGAGAGTGAGCGAGCATGAGCACACAGGGGACAGAAGGCGAGGGAGAAGCAGACTCTTCACTGAGCCAGGAGCCCGACGTGGGGCTGAATCCCAGGACCCAGGACCATTACCCAAGTGGAAGGCAGATGCCCAACCAACTGAGCCACTCTGGCACCCCTTGACTACTTTTCTGAACACCGCACATAGCATTGGCCTTTAAATGTTGTGGCGGGCCTTCAGTAGACGGTTGGTTGTGTCTACATACAATTTTGACAAAGAGGAAGCTGTCTTGGGGGCCATGAGCACCCTGCCCCCACTGGGCCCTAATCATCACATGATTATACAATTGACAACACTTCCTGACTTTCTGTGGTGCCCCTTCCCCCATTCCTCCTCCCCCTCCTGCAGCTCCTCTATTTTCCCCATGCCCATACCTACATGGCACATCTGCCACCTCCATCCAGAGGCCCATTCTCTCCCAGGTCCCCAAATGCCAACTTTGACTGAGCCCCTACTTATGCCAAGCATTGTAATAGGGATTCTATGAATTTAAATAAGGCTTTCATTTGGTCATTCCTTCCCTATGTTCTTGGGTTTGATGTCTTCTTCCTAAGGTGTGGTAGAAAACTGTAGGATCCAAAGGCTGACTTGGACACTAATTGGTCATCAATGAATCGCTTCTCCTTTCTGAGTCCCTCATCTGAAGAAGCTGGCCTTAGGAATATCCTGGCTAACATCAGCTCTTGTATACTGTGCTAATTATGGACATAAGACCTGGATGGATTGTTCTCATTCATCTTGGTAGGAAAAGATGGTTGAAGACTCAGAGCTTCAACTGCAGATGTATTTGTGTAAGGCCTCAGACCCCAGTTTAAGGCCACCTGTCCACTCCATGCCCAGATATTGAGAACCTTCCTTACTGGGCCCTCAGTTCCTTGGACTCAGGATTCTGTCTTGGATGGCGGTTCGGAGAGGACCCTTAGGACACCGTCCTGCTGGCCAGCAATGGTATGTCTGCCTTCTGTTTCTATCCTGGATTTGAGCTCCTCGGGTAGCGACAGGAGCCAGTTTATCCACGTAATTTCCGGCAGTTCACACAGTATCCAGCACATAGTAGGTGATCAGTAAAGGCTTGTTGAAAACTTCATGACAACTTTTGATTGAAATTTTTTGGGAGACTTGGAGGCTACCCCAAAGAAAACGAGCCTGCTTTTGACAGGAGAATTGTTTGCCAAGGAAGCTATGAACATTTATGAGCACTTTGTGCTGGGGCTTGGCCCTCATTTAGTTCTTATAACGGTATGTATAATTTCTATTTTACAAATGAATAACTATATCAAATCAGTATGACAGGCCAACTGCTTTTTGTTGATAACATATACTGATTATGTGTGCTAGGTAGTACACTATCCTATTCTGTATATTCACGTTTATATGTAATTCTAACTGTAACACTGGGCAGTTCATATTCTTCCATTTCAGAGATGAGTAAACTGAGCTCTTGTCTAAGGTCCCTGAGGTAGTAAGTGGCACTGTCTGACTCCAATGCCTGTACTTGATGTGTCATATTTGACTTGAAGCTTCCCGGAAATCAAGATGAAAAACTTGATGGGTTTCAGAGATTTTGGTTATGAGGATCTATCCTAGAAGGATCTGTCTTTAGGATAAAAAGCTGTATGAATAAGAGAAACATTCTCAACAACACTTTTACAATCCAGCAAAGAACCAATTTGGATATGGTATTTCTATAAAGACTCTTGATTAATGCTCCTAAATTTCGTTTTTTAGAGGAGTGATACTCCACTCTGGTTGCACGTTTAGAACCCCCTTTATATATATGTAAAACATAATGCCCGGGCAGATCACCGGCCAAGTAAATGAGATCTCTGGGGTCTGAACACGCGTATATTTTTAAAAGGCAGTTAAAAACCTTTGTGGCAAGCATAGCTGGGTTGGGAGGCTTCGCATGCTCCTTCACATATACAGTTCAGGAATATAATTCCTGGCAGTCTAACTTGTTATAAAGGCCACACTCCAGATGCTTTGAAGAGGGAGAGAAGGACATGACCCCTGCGCCTTCTTCCTCAAATGTGATTTATCTTAGAAGCACTTTTGATAGAACCTGGATGGGAGAGAATGCCAAGTAGCACTTGCTCCTGGAGCCGTGGGTGTGGGCGCCCCAAGTGTCTGATTGAAGGTCAAGTGTACAGTTGGTTGCTATCTTTCTTTTCCGTGACCTCTATGATCTTTGCCCTCAACAGCTGCACACACAAGTGGTGACTGTGGTTAGAACAGCGTGTTCAGAGAAGAGCAATGACCAGGGACAATAGAGGAACAAAAGCTACGGACCCATTAATTCATTGCATTTGCCGAGTGTTTGAAACTTTTCAAACCTTTTCCCTGTTGTCTATCTTATTTAAATCTGATAACAATTTTTTTTTTTTTTTAAAGAGAGAGTATGTGTGTGTGGGTATGTGCCAGCAAGGGGGAGGGGCAGAGGGAGAGGGAGAGAGAGAATCTTAAGCAGGCTGCCTGCCCAACATGGAGCCTGAGGTGGGGCTTGATCTCATAATTCTGAGATCATGACTTAAGTCGAAATCAAGAGTCAGATGCTTAACTGACTGAGTTAGCCAGGTTCCCCTCTGATAACGTTCTCTTTGGTTTCCCATAGGAGACTCCTCACGATAGGGCCCTGGGTTACCTTCGTAGCCACTTCTCCTGCCTTCTGCCCCAGGCACCTGTGCCTCCACCATTTAGAGCCATTGGCAGTCCTTCCTGCCTCCACATGATTACTTGGACTGATCTCTGGATCTTTTCACCTATGTCCACTCAGTAAGTCCCCTCCATTCTTCAGGATCAGGTGGACTGACTCCTTCTCCATCGGGCCTTTCTCACAGTTCCTCACAACTCACCGGCTGTGATTCATCAAGGTCATTCTCTCTACTAGACTGTGAGACCCTCAGTGGCAAGGGGCTGGTTTTGTTCGTTGTTTGCTTGTCTAGTGCTGTGCCCAGTGTCTGGAAAATTGTACGTGTTTGATCGATGTTTGTTGAGTTAGCAAAACCTTGTGGCAAAGATTTTGGAAGAGCAGAAGAATAATTTGCTAAGGTATGTCATTTGCTGTTTCTCCCAATGCAGTACTTTTAAATGGATTTTTTCCATCCACTCAGTGCAAAGCCCAGTGTCATGAATGAAAGACCCTAGGAAAAATGGAAATTTTTCCTAGCAGGAAGAAAACCGAATCACTTCATTACCGCGTCTAAATATAGACAAAGGCAAAACATGGTCCAAATCACAGAAATGATAAAACGTCCCCCATGCTGGCTCTCATGAGTGACTGAGGCTTGCTCACCAATAAGTTTCAATTTGTTCTTTCACCTTATGGGTAAAAATTGTCAAGGTCATGAAATATAGGATTCCTTCTCCTTCCTGAAAGTTTCCAATCCAGAGCCAAGCCCCTCTGTCTCGAACCCTTCCCCAGATCTCTTAACAAAAGCTCAAAACCTATTCTAAATCCTTTCTACCACCCTTTGACTGAGATGCCATCTGTTATGCATTCTCTCTCATTGCAATGAGTCAGTAAGCCCTGCTTTGTTCAATTGCAAGTATGTTCCTGGTCTTCGTGGCTGCAAGACATTGCCAAGTTTTCGTTCCCATCACCATCATCATTGCCATCATCATCATCTCTTTCTCTCTGTTGCCTCTCCTGTTTGGATTTAACTGAGAACAGACAACAGCAAGATCTTCCAACTACAAGTGGGAAATAATAATAATAATACTTTGCCAGGGCGCCTGGGTGGCTCAGTGGGTTAAGCCGCTGCCTTCGGCTCAGGTCATGATCTCAGGGTCCTGGGATCGAGTCCCGCATTGGTCTCTCTGCTCAGCCAAGAGCCTGCTTCCCTCTCTCTCTCTCTCTCTCTCTCTGTCTGCCTCTCTGCTTACTTGTGATCTCTGTCAAATAAATAAATAAAATATTTAAAAAAAATAATACTTTGGCACAATTAAAAAACAAAAAGACTTATTTCCCAGAGAATCCCAGCTGTGCAGTCCTTGTCAATGTCAGCTTTTGCTGAAAATGTCCTGGGCACACCCCTGAGCATATTTTGGGTTCTTTGGGAGTCTCTCTGCAGCTCAAGGAAGCCAAGCACCTCAAAGACTCAGAACAAATCGGCACAGCTGCTTAAAGTATGAGTTCAAGAACCTATGAGAAAAGTAGATGGAATATTCATTCTACCCCTCAGGAATGGCCAGGGGTGACTTTCAGGGGATGAAGGTCATCTCAGTGCAAAGAAGACCCATGCCAGGAAAAGCTTCCTGGAGGCAGAGAAAGAGACTCACTGTAGGAAATTCTTTTCTAGTTTTCCTTTCCGGCCATGAAAAAGAGTTTGAGCATCTTAGCACTTAGGAGTACGTAGTACTACTTTTTGCTCACACTCATTTTGGACTTAGAAATGAGAAAGGAATTATTGTTTGTGTTCAGGAATAATTAGGAGTTTTTATTGTGGGCAAATGCTAATGCTCTAAAGTGGTACTAACAGGGGGCATATAAAATATGCCTGCCTTATGATTAAAGTTTAGTAAAAGTTACATAGAAAAGAAAATATGGGGGAAAAGTACTGGAATGTTAACTGTCTCTGTGTGGTGGGACTGTTGGTGACTACTAGACTCTTGTATTTTTCAAATGTCCTACAATGAGCGTGTATTACTTTTATAACAGAAAAAGTGAATGATGATACAAAATGTTCGTTTTTGCCCTGGTAGGGTTTGAATGTAAGCATCTGGAAGACTTGCAGGATGCAGGTGATGGCAACTGAGGGTCACATCAGGGCCCAGGCAGCAGGTGCAGGCTGACCCCTGATGGCAGGGGAGTAGAAGTTTCCAGATGCCCCCACTTCTTCCTCAGAGAAGGCACAGAGCCCCTGTGCTCTTGATATGTAAGCAGAAGATTAAGTATGATGATGGCACCATTTGGATGTGGAGGGGATTTCTGGCCTGGCTGAACTGTAGATAATGTCCAGTTCAGCCCCGTGGCCAGCACCCCACTACCCAGTTCTGTGGAGTACTCTTGGTGGCCAGTCTCCACAAGCAGGTGTTCAGGGAGGTCTGAGAAACTTGACTGAGTTCAACTGTGGTACAGAAAGCTTGCAGAATGAGAGATGATGCTGGGTGGGGAGAACTGAGAGCATGATGGGAAGTGGGGCCATGCGTGGGATGTGGGTGTGGCTCCCTAGGTGGGGGCGACTCACATTTGTGTACCACATCCTTCTGGGGTAGCGTGATGTAAGGCAGAGCATAAACACATCTTCTTGGAGACTCAGCTTGATTTTATTTTCTCCAGGGTGAGGGCAGAGAAAGTCAAGTAATTTAACTGCTAAGTATTTTAAATCATTATTTTTATATTAAACAAACAGATACATTAGGCACTGAAATGTGAAATCTGCATGAATTATTAAAAGATAAAACAGTAGAGCACAGAGAAATTTTGTGCCTGCCGCAGGCTGCGTCATGGCACATCTTCAAACCCACAGGGATTCACTCTTGGCCAGTTTGGCATATTTTTTTTTTTTTTTCCCCCCAAAAATTGTTTTTTAGAGCAGGGAATGGAAAACTCTCAGGAGAGTGAATTTCCGGACCAATCTCCTTTTTCTTTTCCTTTTTTTTTTTTTCTTTTCTTTTCTTTTTTCCTTTTCTTTTCCTTTTCTTTTCTTTTCTTTTCTTTTCTCTTTTCTTTCTTTCCTTCCTTCTTTTTAAGATTTAAAAAATTTATTTAGCAGAGAGATACACAGTGAGAGAAGGAACACAAGCATGGGGAGTGGGAGAGGGAGAAGCAGGCTTCCCGCCAAGCTGGGAGCCCCAAGCGGGGCTCGATCCTAGGACCCTGAGATCATGACCTGAGCCGGAGGCAGATGTTTAACTGACTGAGCCTCCCAGGCGCCCCCATGACAAATTTTTAAAAGGAATTAATGTGCATATAAAATTCTGGAAAAAACCACATTAGATCCCGGGAATGTGTCTTTTATCACTTTAAAGGGACGTGAAATGGGTCTTTGTGGGCCTCACAGGTGGAGGAATACGGCATTTGTTCCATCACTGAAGCTTTATCTTGGGTGGATCACACTCCCCACTCAAGGCATCATGCATGAATGCACGTACGCGTTCATCCGACCAAGACTTACGGAGTCCCTACCATGTGGAAATCCCTATACGCCACAGAACAATTTCCTGCTCTCCTGGGGCTCGAGGCTCTGGATTTTGCAGCGGTACAGGCTGGAACTAAAGCATCCTTGTGGTTGCTGGGAAGCATACCTCAGACTCCGAGCCACTGAGCCTAGATTCTTGTCCAGCTTAGCTAGTGTCACTGATTGGCCTTGGGCCGGTCACGTGACCAAGGGTCCACATGCGCCTTATGTGTATTTCCTTATCGGTAAACTAGGGACATGGCCCATCTGTCTCTGCGGGTCCTGCCGATTTCTCAGTGTGGCCGTGGGATTTGCTAACACATATGTAAGGGCTTCATCATCTGCAACGTGTTCTACTGGGTTAAGCTGATAATATCAATAAAAAAATAAAAATTTCAAAATGTTATTATCACAATCATTATTATAATGAGCTTTTTTCCCTTCATCTGTGAAGCTCATAAAATCAAGGTTTAGAGGTGCTTTGGAGAGATAGTATAAAGCAAAACTTAACAGCTAAGCTGAGAGAGCGTGAAGCCTTGCCTTCGGCCTCCACCAGCAGGTCTGAAGGCCTGCAGAACCTCCTGGGGATGCGTGCTCCCAGCACAGCCTTGTCTCCTGCCCTCCCATGAAGAAGCAGAATGACCTAAGCTCTGGGCTTGATTTCAGTGTCATCTGGTGGTTGGGGCACAGAATTATCTCATATTCGAAACAAACTCAGTTCATGAGGCATTGCACCATTCATCCTTTCTCCAAGGAACAGAGCCTTTGGGGGAGTCCTGAGGGCAGGAAGTGGACCGTCTGCCCTTAGGGACGATGGCCAGAGGACATCCTGCTCAGTGGTGGCCCTCATTGCATGCTGCTTTCACAGCCCATGTACAGGCAATAGGAGGGGAAGTCTTGGAGGGCTCGCCATGTGCCAGACCTTTGTTCTCTGCCCTGGCCCTAGAACGGTTTGCTTAATCCTCACAGCGAAGCAGGCACTATTTTATTACTATTTTACAGTTAGGGACACAGAGGCATAGCAAGGTAAAGTAACTTACCAAAGTCACGTAAGTCGTGAGTGGGAGTGAACCTGGATTTTAAAGGCAGAGCCTGCCCCTCAAAACTGTAGCACTCTGGGGTCTCTCAGTATGCTTCCATTTTTCCATTTTAAGCTCTTGTTTTTTGAGAAATTTGTCTTTTTCCTGCATGAATCCTTGCTTTTTTTTTTTTTTTTTGGACTTGGGCTTCACTACTGATGGGGGACCATAGTTAATAAAAGATTCTATCTGTCTGTCTATCCATTCACCCATCTATCCATCTATCTGTCTAGTAATCACTTATTCAGAGAATATTGAGGGGGCAGACTCATTACACATAGCAGAAAACTTTTTCCACTGTGAAGTCAGAGCTGTCTGGATTTACAGCCAAACTTCCACATGTGACCTCAAATAAACTAGTCTCCATGAACCGTAGTTTCCTGATACATGAAATGGGGATTATAATACCTATTTTAATTGCAGGAATGTTATGCAATTAGAAATAATACTCTTAACATATCTAGCACAGAGTAAATGTTTGATAAATGTTAATTCTGCCATAAAAAAAAAGTACACAGCTTATTCCCTGCTCTCTCTGTTTCCATTTGACTTTAACTTGCTGTATGTTACCTCTACCAAAGCAAAATAAACCTGGGTCACCTACTGTCTTGATGGATATTGCAAATGTCTGTGTAGCTCTTATGACCATGAATGTGGAATGAGCACAGGAACATGTCTGGGCTCTGCTGCACCTGGGAGAAAGTCTCTCACACCAGGAATGTATTGGCTAAGCTAGGCTAGGCTATGACTCAGTAACAAACAGCCCCACATCCCAGTCCTTAAACTGAAAATAATAAACTTTTATTTAACTCTCACTCTACGTGAGCATTGTGTCCGTGAGGAGGCTGGGCTCCCCACAGTAGCTCATGGGTCCAGGATGATGGAGGTTCTGTCACCATTGAGCTGCACTGTCTGAGACACATGAGGTTCCGGGTGGCTGTTGTAGGGGAAGAGAATGCTAAAGAATCTGTACTGGGAGTTCAAGCTTCAGGCTGAAAGTGCCATACATCCCTTCACAGCCCGCAGTTCTGTCATGACCGTGCCTGACTGCACAGGGCAGGGAAATCGTGCCCTATGTTGGTGGGAGAGGAGAAATAGACACGGACTGTTACTCTGAGACCCTCCTCAGGTAGAATCTTGTTTCTGTTCGATTGGTCATTTCTCTGTAGCTTGGATCCCAATCAGAAAGGGATGTCTTTCTGCTAAGATATGTAAAACTTCCTTTCTCTTTCATTGTAGACAAAAAGGAGGGCTCCAGTAGGGGTAGGACAGGGAGCCCTCAACCCCAACCAGAGAAAGAAGTCCTTGGGTTTGTGTCTCTGGGTTGTGATGTTGAGAGGGGGTCGAGCCAAGGAGAGGCACGAGACTATCCCACTACAGAATGTTCAATATTAAGAATGTCAGTTTGTTCAGAGATGGCAAATTAGAGGTTAGGTAGGGCCTTAGAGGTTAAAACACCTGGACTGTCCAGTCCCAGTGCTGAGATGAACTTGGCCTCTGACAGGGTTCTGAAGATGTGAACATTGTCATTAGTATCAACCTCAGAAGTAAAGAATGCTCCAGATAGTCAACATTTTCTCTGCTAACTCATCAGAGCTGTATCATTCATACAATAATTAATAATTCTGAAGCCCTTGGAGGATGTAATTTTGCTCAGAGCTCTTCCTCCTCTGGGGGCCCAGATGCATGGTGTTGTGATGGGAGAAAATTGATGTGGGGTCACTGAGCTATCACTCATCAGCTGTTTGGCTTTGGGCTTACTTCTTCAGCTTCAGTTTCCTCATCAGTAAAATGGGGACAATGATAACTCTGATGGTGCAGGATGGTCATGACCATCAAATGAAAGAGCCTGGTGCTACATTCAGTCGTGGCTGATTCAATGCCAGGCACTATTTTGTGTTTCCTACATTTGCTCATTGCTGGTTAGATGGGGGGTGTCAGCGTATGCTCCTGTATACCTTCAGAGGCCCAACAGCGATGCTGGGGTTTGGATCCCAAATTAGTGCTCTGTCCTCTCATTTGCCCACTCAGGCTTCTTTCTGTACTAATGAGACTCAACATGCCAAGCTGGTTCTCATCCAATAACCTCCTTCTTGTCCCCAAATGAAGCTTGATGATTTTGTCCTGCCACTGTTAGCAGGATCCCTCCAGCCACCAGTCTTCCACCCCTACCATCAGTGATGGGGTTGGTGAGCCCTGTTTTGGGTGGGGGTTGGGTGGAGGAGAACATCAGAAGATGATAGCCAACTGCCTACAGAGCAAGTCACGCACGCTGGGGGACAAAAGCCAGGAAAGAGACAGGAGAGGGGACAGAAAATAAGTCTCCTTCAGTAAACAGCTTTATTCTGGAGTGATGTTGGTACATTTCAGAAATGGATATTGATTGAATTTCAGAAACAGAGCAGTGCTTTGCTGGTCACCGGGCTCTGTGATAACACAGGTGTTTATCTGAAGCCCTTCTTACACATGCTTATGTGACAAATTTTCTAGTCAGTTAGAAATAGAGTTTTACTGCTGGGACATCCCATCTTCCATCAATCTCTGGGGCAGACAACTGCTTGATGGAAGTAAATTTTCCAGCTTTGGTGGCATTTATGATTCGGGCAGGAAAGATCTTGGTGAGTCATCGTGTTAGCAGCCTCTGCCCACAGGCTGTCCCTTGTGGGGACACGTATATGCCACATTGCAGTGATGATGCCAGTCTTTCCACGGATTCTTCTCATCAACCACAATATGTTGAATAATAATTAAAAATAAATAGCTAACATTTATTAAGTTGTTGCCTACATGCTAAGTGCTTTGCACTAATTTTCTCATTTTATGATAACTCCTGGAGGGATAGACTATTGCTATCCTGTTACATAGACAAGTTTTGGAAGGTTGAGTAATGGCACGAAAGGCAGAGTTGTGACCAGGACACAGCACTGCATTCCAGGACCTTGTAGTCCAGCAAGGACACATGTGCTGAGGAAATGCCATGTGGTAAGCATGGGCAGCAAGGAAACTGTGCTATGGAACTCCGTGGAAGCCAAGTTAGCCCAACACTGGGATGGTAAAGCAGGCTTCTTGGAGGAGGGGATATTTGGACTGAGACCTGAATAGTCAGGCAGGCACAAGATGGGGTGGAGTGGCCCTACCCCACAGACCTTATAGGGTGTGGTTTTCAGCAGGTTCCTCTGGCTTGTTTCAGTCTACCAGTTTTGGTCTGTGCAAAAATGGTAAATTGGAGGTTAGGGCTTTCGAGGTTAAAAAACAAAGAACACCGGGAATGTCTCACACCAGTCTCAGTGGCTGAATAGCTCTTGAATTTGGTGTCTTAGAACGAGAGCAAATACGAGGAGCAGAAGGCAGCACAATTGTTTGTGTGGTGGAAGGGACATGTGGGTTCTGTGCAAGGGTGGGGTGGAGTTCTGGAGTGAGGAAAGAGGAGGCTGGAGAAGGGGACTGGGCCAGTCCCTCCCAAATCTCATAGACCAGGTAAAGTGTTTGAAAGCAGTAGGGGTCCACAGAAGGCTGTTTAACACAAAAAACAGGCTGGCCTTCTATTTCAGAAATGTGACTTTGGCTGCAGTAAGAGAAGTAGATTGAACAGGAAAAGCTGAGAGTCGGGGAGACCAAACAGGGAGGTGACTCAGTGATCTGGGCAGATGACAGGTTACAGAGGTCTGGACTAGAGTCGTGGTGATGGAGACAGAGGAGAGTGGACACCCACGTAGGAGGGAAGGGAATACAGCGCATGGGTCCCGGCGATGGACAGCTATGACTTGGGCAAGGAGCAGCGGATTCGGCTCGGGTTACTGGATATTTGGGTTACTGGAGAGATGGTGGTGGCATCTGTCAGGGTAGGAAATAGCACATCATAGCAGATATTGTAAATAAGCAGAAATAATGAGGCATCATCATGAAACTAACTTTATTTTTTATCTCTTGCTATTCCTTTAAGTCTGCTGAGTAGGGTGAAAGCTTGGACAGATCTCAGGGCTTTTGTGGTCTCTTAGGTAACCCCAGGTCCTTAGTCACTTTAAGTCAAAGCACAGCCTCAGTAAACATGCAAAGGGGCCAGTCCAATATATTAATTAGCCCCCAGTCCTCATTTAAGAGTTGGGTCCCCACCTCCGTCCCACTGAGGCCCTCTATTCCCAGCTGCTCTCATTCTTCCCACTTTCCAGCAGTTGTGTCTGACCCCACCAGTGTGGGAGTGGGGGACAGGAAGGGGACCGGGACAGGGAAGACTTTACAACTAATGCTGCAGTGAGCTAGCTCTGCCCCTGCTCTTGGCCTGACAGCTGCTCAAGGCACTCTCTCAGGCCCTTTTGTGCATTCTCTGCTGACTCCGGACTGGGCCCTTTCAGGGGAAATGCTTCTCTTTTAGAGGATGGCCCATTCACTCTTTCCCTTTCCACCCTGATTGTCCTTCTATGTCTGCAGGCTGAGGCCCCCAGCCTGGCAGGATCGATTTAGGGCAACTCAGGGTCAACATTTCTTTTTCTTTTTCTTTTTATGTTATTTGAGTCACCATACAGGACATCATTAGTTTTTGATGTGGTGTTCCATGATTCATTGCTTGCGAATGACACCCAGTGCTCATTACAATAGGTGCCTTCCTTAATACCATCCCCCACCCTCCTCCCCTCGGAAACCTTCAGAGTGTTTCCCAGAGTCCACAGTCTCCCCCTCAACTGAAGGAGGGCAAACCAGAGGGGTCAACATTTCTATCAGGGGTTCGTCTCTAGCCTGCAGGTTTTCCTTGCTTTGATCTGCTTTTTGATCTACACTTACTTCCCAGACACAGGACTGAATTCTGCCACTGCAGCTTTGACTTTCTTCTGCAGGACTCAGGGTGAATTTGCTGTGTTCCCCTCTGTGGGGAGTGCATATCAAAGCCTCTCACCAGCTGGGGTCAGTGGGTAGCGCCCCTCCATCTCTCTCCAGTGGGGGTGGTTGATACTCCCAGTGACCATCTCTAAAGGAACTTCTCTTCGAAAAATAAATTTCTTTTTTTTTTTTAAATTGAAATACTGTTGACACACAATGTTGCATTAGTTTCAGGTGTACAACATAGTGTTGAGAGAAGTCTGTACTTTAGGCTGTGCTCACCACACCTGTAGCTCCCATCAGTCACCGTAAAGTGATGTTACAATATCACTGACATTATTCCCTCTGCTGTATCTTTAACTGCTATGACTTAGTCATTCCCACAGCTGGAAGCCTGTATCTCTGACTCTCCTTCACCCATTTGCCCATCCCTCACCCCCTCCCTTCTGACAACTATCAGTTTGTTTATTCATTTGTTTATTTATCTGTTTGATTATTCTTCTGTTTTGATTGCATCTCAGTGAAATCATATGGTATTTTTCTTTTTCTGTTTGACTTTTTTCACTTAGCATAATACCCTTTAGGTCCATCCATGTTGTTGCAAATGGTAAGATCTTATACTTTTTCATGGCTGAGTAATATTCTACCACATGCATGCATGTGCATGTGTGTATGTATGTGAGTGAGTACACATATGTGTATCTATATAGACACATATATTTATCTACCGCACCTTCTTTACCCAGTCATCTATCAGTGGACCCTTGGGTTGCTTCCATAATTTGGCTATTGTAGATAATGTTGTGATAAACATAGGGATACATATATCTTACCGATATATGTGTTCAGTGTTTTTGCCTTTTTGAGTAAATACCCAGGAGTGGAGTTACTGGATCATAAGGTATTTTTATAAAAGATAAATTTCTTAATATTTCTTATATTTTTAAATACTTTTATGGACAATTGATCATTTCACTGGTTCTCATCATCATGTTTGAAATGTCACACCAATGTCTGTACAAAATCAATGCCTGATTTTGGAGTCTGGCATCTCTTGTATGTTGCAATCTCCTTTGAAACCCCCACTTTAATAGCCTGTTGCATTATCCTTTCAATCTTTTCCACCTTCTCTGTTAGAGCTGTAGGGCTGTGGTGCAAAGTCGGTACAGAAAGCATCTTGTCTCTGTATTTCAGCTCAGGAGCTGGAGAAACTGGGACATTAAATGATTGAACATTGTGAGTCTAGATTAATGGACTAAAAGCCTATGGAAGTGATTGAGTCAGGAGGGGTGGGCTCAGCAGTCGTGGACGACCTCTGGGCGGCCATAGCAATAACCACACAAAGCTGTGCCTGAAGTCAGCATTCCTGGGTGGGACAGAGCCTCAATAGCATGGATGTCACCCAAGCTGGGGCTGCCTGAGAAGTAAACTTGAGCCAAGAGCTCACCCAGAGCCCTGACCTGTGTCCTTAGGCAGGAAGAGGCAGAGTAGAGCATCAGGTTGAACTGTGTTAGGCTCTTTGTGATCTGGGGTAAGTTCCTTAACCACTCTGGGCCTCAGTTTCCTTATTTTTTCCCCCTTATTTATTAAATAGAAGTAATAGTAGCTTCTTCACAATGTTGTCCCAAGGACTAGATGAAATAACATCTATAAAATTCTGGCACACTGCAACTCCAGTGGGCAGAGTGAAGGCTGGGATGTCTTCTCTATTTTAATTCTAGCAATTACTACCAAGGGGAGAAAGTAGGCTGAGTTTCCAGGTCCAAAGGAAGAGAAGGCAGGAGTGTTTAGGATGCCGCCAGAGTAGAGGGAAGCCCTGAAGGCCCCGGAGCCAGAGGCCTGTGAGCTCGGTGGCATTGCCCAGAAAGCAGGCGTTCGAAGCAAAGACCTGAAGGTAGTCTGAACACACTAGGGCACTTGAAGCACGCATTTGTTTTGCTTGAGTTGAATCTCAATGGAGGAAAATGTAGGAAATCCATCTGTAGGTACTGCCTCTGTTATTTTCAGGCGCTAAAATGCTATCTGCTTGAATTCATATGCACTTTTTAAAAATGATTTTATTTATTTACTTGTTAGAGATAAAGAGAGAGCACAAGCAGGGGGAGCAACAGACAGAGAGAGAAGCAGGCTCCCCGCTAAACAGGGAGCCCAACATGGGACTCGGTCCTAGGACTCTGGGATCATGACCTGAGTCAAAGGTCGATGGTTAACTGATTGAGCTACCCAGGCATCCAAATTCATATTTTAAAATGGAATACAGCGAAACTATGGAGACAGAAACAAGATCAGTGGTTGCCAGGGTTTTTTGGGGGGAGTAAAAATGGGATGGGGGGATGACTAGGTGGAGCACAGAGGACTTTGAGGGCAGTGAAAATACTCTGTATGATGCCATAATAATGGATATGTGTTACCATACATCTGTCCAAAGCCATAGGACATACAGCACCTAGAGTGAACCCTAAGGTAATCTAGGGACTTTGAGGGAAAATGTGTCTATGCAGGTTCATCGGTGGTAACAAATGTGCCATGTGGCAGGGGATGTTGATAATGGGGGAGCCTAACCCTGCATGGGGGCAGGGGGCTAGAGCAAACCTTTGTACCTCCTTCTCAATTTTGCTGTGAGCTGCTCTAAAAAAGTTGCATCTTTGTCAACACTAGACTATGTTTTGTGTTGAGCCGTACTACCTCTCCTGTTCATCACGACACGAGTAATGAGTCTGCAGAACACGGAGGTCCAACTCCCCATAGCCCCAGAATCCTGCTTGTGCTGGGTTTACCTTAACTGATGGGACTGGCAGCTTGTCCCTGCAGAGTGTTCATAGGTGTGCCCGTACTTGCGCACGCGTGTGTGTGCGCGCGTGTGCTTAGGAGGAGATAACAGGTGGGAGGAGGTGAGGAAGACAAAATGTGACAAACACTTACTTTAACTGTAAGTCTTCTGGCTTCTCCCTGCTCTTCTCCAAGGATGTTTCTGTTAATCCTAAGGGATGGAGAGTCCTAGCAGCGGGAAAACATCACCAGGGTGTGTTTCCCGTGGATACTTGCCGAGATGGTTATCACGTAGGTGTTAGGTACCATGTAAACATGGACTTCCTGTATGAGGAAATTAATTTCTCTGTGTGCTGGGTGTGAATGGGGGCTCATCTTATGTCAGTCTTTACCCTGAAAAGTGTGTCAAGGCATCGTTTGTAGTACATAGTAGGCCTGGTAAAATTGACTGGTTGGGTGATTGTCGGTTTCTGTGATTTGGGGTCTCCAACTTGAGCATGCCTCAGAATCTCCTGGGGGACTTGTTCAAACAGACTGCTGGGCCCCATGCCCGGGGTGTCTGATTCAGTACGCCAGGCAATTTCCCAGGTGACTGATGCTGCTGGCTGGAGGACCATGGTTTGAGCACCACCAGGCCTGCCTGTAAGCAATTATAATAAAAGTTGATGTCATATCTTTTAGGCATCCAAACAAACTAAGTTTACTCTGAGGGGTTTAGAGGATTCTATGGTCAAAAGGAAAATGACACGCAGCTTTTTTTAACCTGGGCCTTTCCCAGGAATCCGAAAGCAAAGCTCAGGTCAACCCCAGCACGGAGAACAGATTCTAGGCCTGAGGCAAGATGTAGTTTCCACACTCCGATCTGGACCCAGCCCTTGGTGATGAGTGAGTGGCAGAGACTGTGAGTTTAATGCTGGACAGTATAGTCTGACAGTGGCTCCCCAGGAGCCATGCCCAAGTACAGAGAGAGAACTGATCAAACAAAGGCAGGATTCCCACCTCAGCCGCCTCATCCACGTCTGAGTGCTCTTTCTTGTGCTCCTTGTTGCCATGTGCGGGCACACCTGGGATCGTCTTGTCACTCAGTTGGCCTGTTGGGCCCATAGCTGGGGGAGAACGCAGGCCTGCCCCTTCCTCTTGGATCCATTTCCTTGCCTCTGGCTAGCTGGAGAAGTCTTCTCAAAAAGCCGTGTTTTCGCTGTTAGTTTTCTCATGGAGAAGAGCACATCGGAGTGAGGACAGAGCAGGTGGAAAGTCTTTTCCAGAAGTTCACTATGTAGGAAGAGGGTCTTCTTTGTGGACCAAGGTTAAAAGATGAAGTGGGCAGAGAAAGGTTTCCTCCCTCTCCCGTGATGGCATGATATTGATTATTATGTCTCCACAACACATTTACCTACTCTTCCTAAAGTATCTTTCCTAAAAAAACACCAGAGACAATGTGTGGTTTAAGTGAGATACTCAAAATGTCTTCACACCTGTTATGTCATGGGGTCCTCATGACAACAACACACCATGGCTGACATGTTGCAGACACGATGAAGCTTTTTCCCGGTGTAACTCGTAAATGAACTCAGGTGGGAAGAAAGAGGAGAAGTAGCCATCTACTACACAGGGGGCGCCGTGTTACTCATGGATTTTTAATCCTCACAATGTCACTACATAGATATGGCTGATCTCATTTTATGGATGATGATAAGGAGGCTCAGAGAGGATTAAGTGACTGGCTTATAGTCACACAGCTGGTAATTGGGAGTAAGAATTTAAACCCAGCCCCATGGCCAGAGAGCTGGGGTTGCTTCCCCTGCAGAGTGGTGCTCTTTAGGACAGCTGTCACCCACGAGGTCTTCAAAAGCTGGTGACAGCGTCGTCCTTGGAATAGGTGAGCCACTTTCTCAGGTTACCTCTTTGATCAGCTCTTTGTGTCAGCCCTTACCCTGACACAGGATTTCTGGTCCAGTGTCTCAGAAAGTCACATGATTTTGGACTTCATCTTCCCCATACACTCAAATCTCTGTTATGAAGAGAGACCTAAAGCGAATGTTTGATTTGCTTCAAGATTACCAAACTGGCTAGTGGTGGGTCGGGACTTCAGTCAGCCTCCCTGGCTCCAGGCCAGCCATTCTTTGTGCACAGTGATAACTATGGGAAGTGTTCAGGGCTTCGGTTTCTCCCTTCTCACATTCCCGAATTGGGGGCAGGGTAAAGCATGTGGACTCAGGGTTGATATTTTCATGCTGTTTCTACTAAAGGTCAAAGTGGCAATGCTGTTCTGGCCATATCTCGTGTCTCCGGTGAGTTATTTATGCCTAACTACACAGCACATGCGCCATTTACACATGCACAGATGCCATCTATGCATCTGAAGGGTGGTTATGACCACAGCCTCTCTATTATTTTACAAAAAGCGCCAGGAAACATGGTGTTTTTCTCAGAATGCCGATATAAAAGTTGATATAAAGATTGGTGGTGTGTAAGCTTTGACATTACATAAATATATATAGGCATTGTAAAAGTTAACAACCGTTTTATTTATAATTATATTGCAGATTGATATTTTTATATCCACATTGTCGACGGTAACCTTTCCGCCTTCACTTCAGTCTTGGCCTGTAATGTTTATACTAGATTTTTATGTCTGGTTTTCCTTCTGTGACATCAGGGCACACACGGTCTCTCCTGAGTCATAGTGGTATTGGTGTCACTCATTGGTTTCTCCAGGAAAAAAAACAAAAACAAAAACATTCTTGTCCCCCTGGATTCATAATTCTGGGTATCCTGGCCTACAGTCGGGTATCTGTTCATTGCCCTGTAAATACAAACTGAACTTTCCCTGTTCTCTACAACCTGTAATAGTACTTCTGGATGCCACATCTGTCTTGCATCATAGAAGAGTTACATCCGGTTGAAATTTGAGCCCCTGGATTAAGAAATGTCAGTTATCTGACTCTTCCAGGTTTACAAGAACGTAGATCCAAACTCTCCTCCTCGCATACGAACGAGGAAGATTATAGCATGTCTTTATCCCCTGCTTAGCTCTGCTCGAAGGGAAAAAAAATACCCCATCTTAAATATTTGTTCTTTTCTACAGAAGATTTCTTATTGAACAGGGAACTAGTGCCTTCAGCTGGCAGGAAACCATCTTGGCGTGGCTTTTAAAGGGGAAAGGGAAAAGTGGTATCTGCATGGTAGGCAGAACTACTGACCCTAGAAAATGCTATTTCCTTTCTTGATGGGCTCAAATTAAACATTTTCTCTTATTTATTTATTGTTAAGATTTTATTTATTTATTTGAGAGAAAGATAGACATAGAGAGAGAGAGCATGAGCAGGGGGAGGGGCGGGAGAACCAGGCTCTCCACTGAGCAGGGAGCCCGACGGGGTCTTGATCCCAGGACCCTGGGAACTGAGTGGAGGGCAGACACTTAACCCACTGACCCACCCAGGTGCTCCATTGCTGGGCTTCAAGTAAACAATGTCTAGATTATGGCAGGGCTGCAGGTGGACAGCTCGGTGCCCATGGAGGAAAGAGCAACCTCTGGGAGCTGGAGGTGTGGATTCTGTGCCAGGCTTTACCGCTCATTACTTACATGACCTCCCTGAGCCTCAGTTTCCGTGTCAGTCAAAGATGGCATTGAAAGGTACTCCGTTACCTACCTTGTGGGATGGTGTGTGCAAAGGTTTGGGAAAAGTGCGATGCATGATATTTTTTTCCTCATGGTTTCCCTGGATAAATTTAATCACTTGTTCACTCAGCCAACACGTTTTAATCTAATTGCTAAACAAAGACTTAAAGCTTTGTCTGAAGGATGCAGCCTGATGTGAGTGTGGGATCCATGCCTGCTGATGGACGTGGGTTTGTTGTTTCTGGCATGTGCACTTCATCTGCCTGCCACACCTAGGACTAGTTCAAGGTTTTCTGTTAGAGAGGTCGGATGAGCCTTTTGCAAAGCAGCAGGCATATTCACGACCTCCTTGCTTGGATGAGAAAAATGTGGTCTTGGGAGGAGCCTCCTCTCTGCTCTATCAGACACTAGGCCTATAATTATTCAGTTATTCCCAAAAATTTCATGATATTTCTCTATCTGCCAGATAATCATTAGTGGTTAAAAGTATGGCAGAAAGGAGAGATGCCTGGGTGGCTCAGTGGGCCTCTGCCTTCTGCTCATGTAATGATCTCAGGGTCCTGGGATTGAGCCCTGTATCGGGCTCTCTGCTCAGTATGGAGCCTGCTTCCCTTCCTCTCTCTCTGCCTGCCTCTCTGCCTACTTGTGATCTCTGCCTGTCAAATAAATAAATAAATAAATCTTAAAAAAAAAAAAAAAGAAGTATGGCAGAAAGGAGAACAAATCCTATCCCCAGGAGCTTGCCTGGTGGTGGTCTCTCCCAATGTATCCCAACGTGGGGATATGTTAATATCCCTACTTCTATATAATATATAGTGGGGATATATCAATATCACCATTTATAGAGCAGGAAAATGAGGTTTGGATTTGCAAAGGGCCCTGCCTAGCCTCATATCAACCTCACCTAGATGGTGCATGGGGCCGTCCATGAGAAAGCCAGACTCTGTCCCCAGAACCCCTGCACTTTCTCCTATATTCTGCCCCTTCCTGAAGCTGTGCTGGGTTTGCACTGAGGAGTCAAAAAGTTGGTGATGACAATCCAGGTGATAGCTAGACCAACAAATTAAGGTGTTAATCTTTTTCTGAACCCAGAGTGGCAACACCAGGAGAGTGATCCAGTGAGCTCTGGGTTGGTGGGAGTAATGGTGACCACGGTGTTCCAGGAAGGAGCTGGTACTGGTGGACTATCCCTGGGGAGGACACAGATGACATGCACATGAAACATTTCTTGGATTCAAACTGAGTTCATTAGGTAGACCATAGCTCCCTGCTCTGTACTACAGAGTGGGCCCCAAATGTGTAGGTAAGGATTCAACCAAGAATCTAGGGCTCACCCACTAGAGTCATCCAGGTCTTTTATTTGTGGGCCATATGCTAAAAAGAGCGACATAGATTTTCCTTGTTTTAATTACTGTTTACACAGGGGGACACATTTGGGCTATCTAGAGGAAGTGGGTGGTCTCACTTATGTCTACTTCTCCACATTACCCTTTGCCACACCTCTACATTCAGACTCTGGGGCAGCCAGAGGGCACCAACCCAAAGTCTTGCCCTGTTTCATGCCTCTTTGCTTATACACTTGAGGATCCTTTCATCTTTCACTGTGGTCTGTGTCCTAGCCTTGGTTCACCTCACTGTGGTCACGATCCGTCTTCTGATGGCCGCCGTTGGGTGTGGGGAGCCCTCCCCTGTGCCGCCCAGCTCCCCACCACAGTATCTAGGCACTATACCACCCACTGCCTGTCTGCACCATCAGACTATGAGATCCTCAGGCACAGTGACGGTCAATCTCTCTTCTGTTTTCACAGCACCTGCCATCATGTCTGGCACACAGTAGGTGCTCAAGAGATGCTTGTTGACCGGGGAACAAATGTATGAGTCACTCAGCAGTAGATGAAAAGGAAACACGCTGCCAACACCCCACAGTAACCCTGCTCAGTGACTGTGGTGTGCCATGCTGGAAACCTGTGCGCCACGTGTGTTCCAGAAACACCTTCTCTTTAGCTGTCAGTTTGGTGAAAAAGCATTCCTAAGTCTTCCGGGCTGGGTTCAGTGACTGCCTTTGAATCCTTGAGCATGGCCCTGTCTTGGGCCAGAAGCCAACTGCCGGACAACATTAACAGTTACAAATCCAGGAATAGCAGGACCCCAAGTGGCTCTTATGACAATAACAAAGTGATGTAACTTTTCTGTCTGGCCTAGATAAAGATGTGGCATGGACTCCTTGAGGGCAGGACATATGTCTTATTTATCTCTAGAGCCACAGCATGAGTCACGGGCATGGCACATCTTTGGTGCTGATTAATGTTAATTGTTACTTGCTGAATGTTTGCTGAATGTTTGCTGAATGCATACCTGAGCCTGCAGTGATCCACCATAACCCTTTATAGATGCCAAGTCCCACTGAAGAATGAAGAAATGCCAGGACTCGAGGGAAACATAATAGACCTTTGGATTTCAAATCAATGATTTTAAGGTTTGATGGTGGATAAAGTAATATTTTTGTGAGAGCCTGCTATATTTTTGTGAGAGCCTACTCTGTATTCGTAACTTCACACACATTATCTCACTTAATCTTTGCATTAGTGTGGTTGAAGTATATGGCCGTCCAAGCTTCGTGAATGAAGAATGGAAGCTCAGAGACATGGAGCTATTTGCCCAAGCCCACACAGATGGAAAGCAGTACAATTGGGAAGGAAACCCAGAGCTGGTCTGAAACCAGAACCTTTGCCAGGATCACCACTCCTTTCAGGCCTTAGATTCAGTGGCTGGAAATCGAGAGACCCGCTCAGCTCAAAGAAAGTCAGAGCGCCATCAGGCATTTAAACTCTGGCTCTGCTGGAGGGTTCATTCAGCAGGACACCTTTGAATTCAAATCTGAATGCAATTTGTAGAAGGGTTTCCAGTGTGAGGCAGGGAGCTGTCACTTCCACTGCTGTTCAGCCTCAGGGGGTGGTGCTGGCTGAGATTATCTTTGAAAAAGAAAGATCAGAGGCGCAAACTCTGAATTTCAGATACTGTTTCAACCTCCAGTGTCCTCCTCATCTCCCTCCAGTTTGTGCACTTGTCTTCCTCTTAAAAGGATAATTTAGAAATGACTTCACTTTCGGCGACACGGTGGCCTATTTGGGGCGTGTGTGAGAAGCCAACTAGGTGAAATTAGCATTGCAGGCACTTGACAGTCACTTTATTAATTAGACTGCTTTATTTAGCAGACACTCTTCCTCTCGACCCCCTCCTGCATGTGCCGAGTAAGGAACTACTTATGAGTGGTGAGTTGAGGAGTGTGGGGATGGGCCCCTCGCCCCAAAATAGCTCCCCTTCTAGCTGGCCGAGTATCTCAAGTTTTCCTGCAGGTAAGCCTCTGTGTCCTGGCCAGTTGTAAATATCACATTGACCCCAGGAGGGGAGAAAGCAACCTGGAAGTTGTTTGGAAAGGGTTTGAGAATCTTTGTCTACCTCCCAGCCAGATCAAAAATCCTTTTTATAGTATTTTCCAGATCTGGCCATCTAGCTGCTGCACAAATGCTTCTCGTGGACAGAGGCTCCCACTATCACAGTTGATTGTCTCTACTGGCTAAAGTTTTTCTAGGAGCCCAAATCTGTTTCCCCAGGTTTTCATGTCAGCACTGAGAATGCGTCTAAAATAGTGAGGCTGTATTAAATGTCAGTAGGCAGAACTCTCCCCAAATCCCAAATCCCTGTTCTGTCTTTCCCTGTGGAGCCTACATTTTCCCATGTAGTCTGAGAATTTACATTAATAGGGATCACCATTCTCTCTAGCACATTTGAATTTCTCCCCTTTGTGGATTTCTCTTTTGAGTTGAAATGTTCTTTTAACTTTGGATGCTCTGTCATTTATGGTTAAAGCCAAAAGCATCAATTGATGTATCTATGCTTATTTTTATTCAAAATTTTCCTTCTAACATCAAATTTCTTGATTATACAGTATATTTTCTGCCTCAACTTCCTTTCATGAATCCATCCATCCATCCATCCATCCATCCATCCGTCCATTATATATCCATCTGGTTATTTATTCATCCATCTTGTCAAGAAAGTATTTTCCAAGTTCTCATTAAATGCCAGAGGTAAGGAAGTCATGTTCCGTGTTCAGGGTTATTTGGGAGCTGATGACAAAACCTATCTGCCAATAATCAAGTCCCACTTGCCTTCCCTCCAGCACCATCTTACCTTCCCAGTCTTGTGAGTGTACCTCTCCTTGGCAGCCTTAAGGGAAGACTGTTTGAAGAGAGTTTTAGAAGTGTGGCTCTCAGATGTTGAGGCCTTGTATTGCAGGGTAGAGGTGAAGAGAACAGGGACAGTGCTGAGTCCCTCCACTGCCGTCCTGCACAGAGCACCTCTTTACCTCCTCCGCACCCATGAACACACCTCTCTTCTGGTTAGAACTTCCAAAGAACAAGGACAACAGACACATGCTTCTACATAATAACGATGCAACTCTCTTACAACAAAGGTGATCTCATTCTTGCCATGAAATAGGAGAAACTAAGGCACGGATGCCACAGCATACCAGCTTGGAGGGATGCTCATGGCCCATCCAACCAATCACCATTGTCCTTTACTATCTCATCATGTCCAAACTACATTATAAAGTTAAACGAACATCACAACACATATAAAATAATAAGGGAATGGTAGGTGGGAAAGAAAATTGGTCAATATATACAAATATGTGAATAATAATAGAGGAATATGTGTAGTTGTTGTGGCCCCTGTTGATGCGACAGGTTATGAGACCATTGTCGGTATTGGTAATTTATTTTTTCCACCATCCATTCCAAATTCCCTTTGCCCTTTTGCCTTCCCTTTATCTGGCTTTTAGCGGGTCATCGTTCTTTGCCTGGTGTGATGACTTGACAATCTCCTCTTGAAGAGTCTCTACCCTTGATGGTACTCACTGCATTGGGTTGTTGTGGGTTTTCAGTAACTTTTGCCATTGAGTATAGAATCACCAGATGGCTCCCCAGAGAATACTCTGGATTCTTGGCATATTCTCCTCACTTCCCATTGCTTAACAGCAGCTGTATCTCTCTTTGGTAATCAGGAGATATCATTAAACTTGGTGTAGTAACCCTCTCTTTTGCCTCTTGGATTAGTGGAAGGAGGCACTCAGAATGGCCAGGTAGCCATCTCAAGTTCAAATTCAATGGCACGATTGTTGTTTCCCTCCAGTGAATACATGACTGCCTTGGGAACAAACACCTCGAAACCAGCAGACTCCAAAGTTATGCAGATGTGAAGAAAAATTTTGCAAGTTGAGGGGTGCCTGGGTGGCTCAGTCAGTTAAATGTTTGCCTTCAGCTCAGGTCTTGATCTCAGGGTCCTGGGGTTAAGCCCCACATTGGGCTCCCTCTCAGCAGAGGAGCCTGCATCTCTCCCTCTTCTGCCTCTCTCCTCCGCTCATGCACTCTCTCTCTCTCAAATAAATGAATAAAATCCTAAAGAATTTTTTGCAAGTTGGCTATAGGAGTAACAGCAAGGGTGGCCACTCCTGGTTTCATTGCTTAGATCTTCTGCATTTGCATTTTGGCTGTCAGAGAAAGAGTCCTGTATTGGTTGCTGGTTCACAGCATATGCTGCATTTTATTGTATTGCTTCCCGACTCTGCACGGCAGTGTCTTTGAGGTGGTGCCATAACTGAGTTTTAACAGGCCACTGCAATTTTCTAGAAGGTCAGCTGTTTCTGCATAATAGCGAAACAGTAAGAACAGTGAATGCCAAGGGCACAAGTCCATTGCCTTACTCATTCTGCCGAAATGAGTTTCTTTTCGAGAAACAATGTTATGTGGGAGCAACATTATGATAACAACAAAGGCATTCAGTAAGTTCAGGGATGATGGTCCAGCAGAAGCTTTGGGGACCAAGAAGGAAAATCCAAATCTAGAGCAAGTCTATTTGAGTGAGGACAAATTACTGACCCTTCATTAGACGGGGCCCGATGTAATCTAACTGCCACCAGGTGTCTGGCTGGTTCTCTAGGGAATGATGCCATATTGTGAACACAGTTTCCATCTCTGATTTTGGTAGGTGGGGTATTTAGCAATCATAATAGCCTCCAGAGGTCTGTGCTGTTGAATCAAGGCATAAGTTCAATCTCTGTCCTAGCCACGGAGCTCAGGAGCTGGGGGAGGTGGAGAAAGAGGCTGACTTGTCTAGGCTGGATTCCCTTCTCTGCTTGGTTAGTGAGACAACGTCTGTAGAGGTGTCCTTTGGTAAAATGTTGAATGGAATACAGGGTATCTTCTTCAGACTCTGCTCATTCTGACAAGTTCATCTCTCTACCTGTTCTTCAGAGTTTGTTGTCACCACTTCCCTGATCTTACTCCTTCCAAAAGCCTTCGCTCATGGAGCCAAGCCATTGGTTATGGCTCAGGAGTCAATGCAGATCTGTACCTCTGACCTGTCTCTTTGCAGGCATGGTTTGATCCTGCAGATTGAGCTTTCCTTCTCAGCCAAAGAG
The DNA here is from genome assembly GCF_002288905.1 of Enhydra lutris kenyoni. Taxonomy (NCBI): domain Eukaryota; kingdom Metazoa; phylum Chordata; class Mammalia; order Carnivora; family Mustelidae; genus Enhydra; species Enhydra lutris. The sequence continues at coordinate 106,324,862 of NW_019154085.1, forward strand.
GTCCTTCCTCTCCTGTCCGACAGTCAGTCTTCCCAATATGAACTCTGCAGTGTTCTCATCCAGGTGTTTCACTTATAAAGGAATGTGGGGTCTGCAAGTTCTATTTCCACAACCTTGCATTGTCCGCCGCTCCCCATCCCCCTGCAGATTCATAACCTTAGGTAGAGCTCAATGCATTCCGGGGACATGAGCATTAAGAAATAGTTGTTGATAATCTCAGCTGCTGTACACAGAAAGGCGTGATTCACAGCAGAGTTTCTAGAAGCTGCCCCAGAGACCCATGCTTGGTGTCTGCCACAGCCTTGTGCCTGCCTGCTTGCTGGAGCAATGATAGCTTCCGCTTCTTCCTACCTTCCAAATCGTTCAGGATTGCTGCTCTTTGGAAGATGTGAAAAGCGAACAATGCTGGCAAGCGAGTCTGGGACACATGGTTTGTGACCTTCTGCTCCTGTGCCATATGGGAGAACTTAGCAGAGTAGAGATAGGGACAATTCCCGACTGACAATATCCAGCTCAAAGCACCTGGCAAGCAGCACCCATGCAGTCATGTGACAAGAAGGCAAAGTAGGGATAGAGAAGGAAGGAGGGTTTCTGTGAGTTAGCTATGAGCGAATTGAGGAAGGAGATAAAGAACACACCTGGAATTGAAGGGGAGGTTTACCATCACTAGAAAGCTTTCATGATTGTTCTTGCTTGAATGGGCAGTTTCCAAGTATAGAACAAGGGTATAACTGGTCCTTTAAAAATGGCTTACATCCTGCTGGAAACTAGTTCCTAAAAATTAATAAATTTCCAGAGATTCCTCGAAAGCTGTCAAGGGAAACAATTCTCCATGGGATTTGTTAGAGTGGTTTGGGTTTATAGAAATGCCAGAGTCTTTCTCTTGCTGATGTGTTTTCTCTTAGGCATGAAATATGTTCCAGTGAGAGCCAGAAGAGTGATAGAGCCAAGGAGTGAGCAGGACACATGTGTTTGTTAAGAGGTTTGACAAAGCATCCAGAAGGGGGCATCTGTTATTAACAGTGGGAGCTAAATTGCACTCTTTTGTTTCTCTTGGCACAAACTTAGAAATGAACCCAAATGTCCCCTTTGGTATGATCACTGAAATGTGAGTTCTCTGGAAAAGAAGAGGGATTTACCACTTGAAATATGTGTATTTTCTTGGCATAATACCCAGAATATCTGAATTATAAATAATGCATACATGATTATTCCCGATTCATATTTTAACCCTCAATATTGCATAACAGGGAGAATGTTGGCAATGTTTTGGCTTATAATAAGCGGAGCAAAGATTCAGAAGCAAACTCACCTCTACCAGAATGAGCCCTGATACATAGCAAAACCCTAATCCGCCTTCATCTGCGGGCTGAATGAACTAGAGAGTATGGATATGTGTCAAGGTTCTGTTTTTAGGAACTAGGTCAGCTCATTGGGAACTTTTCATGAATGACGGGGAGCCTATACTCTGCAGCTGCAGAGTCAGAGGGAGATGGTGAATGATGGGTCCTGGTGAGGCCCAGTGGTGCAGGAAGACGGTATAGCAGGTGGATCTAGAGGGAAACATGGGAGGTGCAAGGAAGGACAAACCCTGAGGGTTTCTGGAGGAGAGTGAACTATATGGTTCAAGCAGTAGGCTGGGGAGAGGACTTCACAGGTCCTGGGCTTGCTTGTCCAAGTTGTGTCTGTGGAGGTTGAGTTGGCAAATCAAAGTCCCAGGGCCAGGGCTGCTAGTGCCTGGAGACCTGGTTGTGCCCAGGAAAGGTGCCACAGGGCAGCTCTGAGCCACCAATGGTGAGTGTCCTCCTTCTGCGTCTCTTCTTCGTTAATGTCCCTTCTATGACTGCTTCCTCCAAGGTCGGCGCTTGTCAGCTGAGTTCCAGCATTCTGGATGTGGGGAGTACATGGTCTTGGCCTCTTCTCAGTGTGCTGTGACTCGCCTCACCAGGGGTAGGGCCTGCCAATTTTAAACTATCTGACTCTGGCTGGAGGCCATTCCTAGCCAAGAAAAGCATCCTGTTGAAGTAGGTGATTGTGCCCATGTGGGTGACTTCGGTTCCAAGCGACAGAAACTCAACTCAAACCAGCTTGCCTCTCTTTGCTTCACATAACTGAAGAGGGCAGAGACAGATCTAGGTTCGAATGCATCAGTAGATGTTTTTCAAAAGCAAGGGGGGTAGGGTGGAGCATAGTGAAATGGGCGAAGGTGGTCGAAAGGTAGGAACTTTCGGTTATAAAAGAATGAAGTCCTGGGATGTAATGTACAGCCAGGTGACTACCATTAATAAAACCACATTGTATATTTGAAAGTGGTAAACAAAACAAAGCAAGGACAGCAGAAGACAGAGAAACAGATGATGTCATGACTCACAGGGACTCACACACCCTCTCTCACTCATCTGTGAGGATCTCCGACTTGTTATCGCTTTGGGGAAGGTTTTCTACCCGTGGCTGAGGGTTTACAGTTTCATGAGCTCAGGTCCACAAGTAAAAGTATGTTTCCTTTTCCCTGTGGTCTTGTTTAAGTTCTGAGACTGAGCCTCTTTGGACCAGGTTAGAACCTATGGGCATCCCTGGTATCATCTCTGTGGCTGGAGAGATTCGATGTTCTGAACAGCCAGGTCTGACCCATGTACCTGCTTCCAGAGACAGGGGCAGAATTATTAATCTGCAAATGGGGAGGGTGGATGGTTCCCTGAAGTAAATTAAGGTTCTGATAGTGGAAGAAAGGGCAGGAAAAAAATGTCAACTGGATGGGGAGCAGCAAGAAGTTAGGCCAATGAGGTTGACTCAGAAAGCATCTAGAAGAGCAGGGGCAAATCTCAACCATGACTATCACTTGATTGGAATGACTGCCTGAAAGGTGGTGTTGAGAAGGATTCTGAGGCTGTCTCAGTATGCAATAACTGGTAAGCGGGGTCTGTCCTGGATGTGGAAGGGAGCCCTGGTGATCTAAGGGCCATGTATTAGCCAACCCTGATGTGGAAGATGGCTGTATTTGGCCACCCACATTACCAAAGCCTTGAAAACAAGAAAGTTCTTTTTTTTCCTCTGAGAAAGATAACATGAGACTGTAAATACATTTTCCTGTTGATGGTGAATAAAGTATTTATATCTCCTGCTTTGATGATGGTCCCAGGGCATCCCACTACCCTTTTCCTTTTGTGGAAATCAAGGTAATGCAGAGAACCTGGCAACCATTGTCAAGATCTGGGTAGAAACCGCCTCACGATGCCTGGGGAGTGCTTGCATGCCTCTGCTTCTGACACAATTACATTGTGAAAGAGCCAATTGTGTGAAAGATGTAAAATGTTTCTGAGTGGATTTCTCATCTTGACAAACTTCTCTGCTAACTGCCAGGGAGCACGGATCTCTTTGGCTGTTGAAGGAAATAGGCATTAACGATGCTGGGAAGTTGGGGCACCAACAGCCCGAACCCCTCTGGCCCCTGCCCAGTACAATCAGCTTAATCTTCCCTGGCACTGCCCCTGCAACCCCCACCTCCAACTTTGGGGCCTCATTATACATGCCCTTTAGGCCCACGTTTTCTCCTTTGTACCTCTGACCATCCTAATGAAGACAGTTAGCTTAATTTTTTACCACTGCTGCTCAAGGACAAGTCTGTTTCCCCTGATGCTGTAGTAGTTGAGGCCCCCAGGGATTGACCACCAGGACTGGGGCTCAGCGAGATGTTTTCGGGGTGCATTCTCAGCACCACCCCTGAGGGTCTGTACTTGGCATGAGGACACAAAGATAAGCATCACCATCCCTGCCCTCCAAGAATGTTGAGTCCATGAGTGAAGACGGTCTCCATCAAGGAGTACACTGTCATACAGAACACTGAATTCAAAATGAAGGGTAGATCTGTAGAGGTTGCCCAGAAGAATCAATAATGAACGTAGGCTTGTCCTCCTTGCCCAAGCGCACAGTCATCCGGTGACGTTGGCAGGACCTTTATTTATCATTCCCACTTACTGGACATAGCCTTTCATTCATTATTTTGCTTTCTTCTTGTACCTGCTATGGGTCAGGTGTGTGGTTAAGGGCTGGGGATACAGAGGTGAGTAAGCTGTCCCTGCCACCCCTGTTTGAGGAGCTCACCTGTACCTCTGGAGAGACAAAGGTACTTAGTAAATGGATCTGGGGGTGCAGCTGAACCTTCTTTCCTCTATTTCAAGCTCTCTCCCCCAAAATCCCCTGAATTGTATATTTCACAGCAGGGCAACCGCAAAGATAAGGCATTCCTAAAATGATCCACTTTTGAAAGCAGCACAGGATATTTTGCTGTCAGATTTTTCTCTGACGGTTTTCAGAGGCTTTGTCCTGAATGAAGGAATGAATGAATACAACCCCTGACTATACAAATACAAATGCAGATAGAAGCTACTGGTGAGGAGATACTTGGCGAACACAGCAATTTGACTCTCTCAAATTCTCTTGGCTCAAAGGGTTGTTGATATATCCTTGAAGAATTTTTAAAGAAACTCCAATAAACACCATCCTTCAGAGTTATGTTTACAAAGCCATCTATTATGTATACAAAGAAGATCCCAGGGAAGGAATCTTTGGATTCTGTAGGCACTGCATGGAACCCTGTGGTGCCACTAGCAGGCACCCCACAGGACAGCTGGAACCCAGCCCCCAAGATCCTGGGGAGACCTGGGCTTCTGCCACCTCCCCTTCCCTGGGCAGAACACAATGGAGGGGCCTCCAAGCCTTTCTTTCCAAGGCCATTAGAAATGACATTACAGTTATTTTTCTGAAATCACCTAATATGTCGGTTATGCCAATGATTTGTTCAGACTCATTTTTACCACTTCCCTGAAAAGTTGTTTATAAGGAGATTTCTCAGCTGATACAGAGAATATTCTTATTCTGTTCCTCCAAGATTAGGCTGTCCTAGCTAGAGGCCAGAGAGGGTGATGGTTAGCCCCTATCAGCACCTGCAGAGAAGACCGCCTGGCTGGGCCCACAGAGGGCTTTCTGGACAGCCCTCGATCCTGCGACCAACACACACCTGGTCCCGGAAGGGCGGGACCGTGCTGTTCTGGGCGGGGCCGGCACGTCGCTTTGCCCTTTTCACGTACTTCTCTCTCCCTTGGGGGCTTGGAGGAGCTTTGGGGGGCAGAACAACACAACATAAGGCTGGGTAGAGTTGGAATGGGACCTATGGTTCTACTCTGTCCCTCTGTGCCTAATTAACCTACCTTGGGACTCAAGGAAAGCAAAGAACCCTTTGCACAAAGCCAGATAGTTTTGGCTCTCTCCTCCAGAGCATACTGTTTGGGATTATTTAGGGTCAGTTTTGCTAAGTCCATTTCAATTTAAAAAAAAAAATTTTTTTTTTATCTTTCCACTTGACCCAATACTGCCTTTATGAAAGTTAAGATGGGGTTCGTTAACTTTATCCTATCATCATCAGCTAATATCTAGCACCATAGGATTTTAGATGAAAATTTGCCATCCTCTAGAGTCCATGCCCGCCATGGAACAGCTACTGTCTTATCACGAGCTCCTCCCTTAGCAAGAAGCTTCCTGTTTCCAGAGTCTTCTGCAGTGAAGGGCCACGTGTACGAGTGAATAAATGAGAGCCAGACAGTTTGTGAGTGGGACCTTTCAACCCTGCGGCCTCTAATATGCAACTGTGGGATTCTGTAAAGGGAAGTCTCTGGGTTCAGAGTTTGGTTTTCACACTTAGCTCTTGTGTATCTTTGTGCAGTTTTTAAAAGGCTACTTATTATCCTGGGAATGCAAGCTTTTCTTGCAGTGTTGCTGCAAGGAGGCTGGGGCTTGTCAGGGATGCTGCTCTCCTCCCTGCCATGTCTTCCCTTATGAAAGAAACATAAATAAAGCAGCTAAAATGTATCTTCAGGAAGTAAAGATCAGAATTCAATTTAGTGCTGCAAGGGGTCACTTGAACTTTGGGACTACCCTTTCTCTGGCCCAAAACTATTTAGATTTTCAACAGAAAATGCTAGAAATGTGTTTTCTTAATGTTTTTCACGTGCACATCATTATTGCAGAACGTGGCCTTGACCTACGTTTGAGTGTCTACTCTGGTTACACAGCCATGGCCCGTGTTAAGCTCTGGAATGGATGCAGAGCCAGTTTAAATTAAGTCCTGCTTATGGTCAAGTATGCACAAAGGCTTGGACTGGCTGGTTGTCATTGTGTCCCTCACAGGTCTTTGTTGTGGTATCACTCTTCTTGTCTAGAACTAGGGTTCTGGTACTCCTGCCCACTGGGGTGAGAATGGTCATGCTGGCTTTCTTAGAGGGGCTGTGCTTTTATCCCCTGATGATCCACACCTGCCAAAGCTCTGTTGGTTCTCCACTGGCTTTGGTCACTGATGTCTTCTCTCACTGGCCTCTGACTGGCGGTCTAGCTTTTGTCAGGTGGCATTGTCATGATCTTCAGGCGTGGAGTTGGCCACTACTTTGCAGCATCTCCAAGTTGGAGATCTGCCCTCCTCCTCTTCCTTGGAGTGGTCTACTTCACAGCTTTTAAAGAGGGTGAGATTTGTGTGTCTGGGTTGCCTCCTGAGGCTGGCAAACATGTCCTATCTACCACTGGTGACCTTCTCTAGGCCCAGGGGGCACTGAAGAATCTCTCCTACCCCAACCTTGGCTCTGAGGAGAACTGAGGGGGACTTTTGCCCTGTTCTGATCTTGCTCTGCCACTCTGACATTTCCTACCTATGGCTAGAGTGGTGCCATGTTGGATATGGGGATTCTCTGAGGGCTCTTGAAAGTTTTTCCATCTGTGTCTGGGAAGGCCCAAAACAAGTTTCATTTTTTAGCATTCTTACAAAACTTGTCTGGGATTCTGGTTCAGATTTGATCACATATGTACAGGAGAGAAGGGAAAGGAGTAGAGGACAGAATTCTTCTCTTTTCCTTTCTTCCCCACTCCTTACTGTTTTGACAGGAACTTTTTCTGTATCACAGCCTTTTTCCTGGGGTGGCATCTACCTTCTCCCTCTCCTGGCGCCAAGATGACAGGAAATAAAATCCACAAAAATGAAAAGACCTAGATATCCAAAATACCAGAGATGTTTCCCAAATTATCCTTGTTACTAAAGCAAGTTTAAGGTCAAAGGAGAGCAAGCAGTCCCTGCCACTTCCTTTGGGAGACAAGATAGGGAAGCCCCTGGAAGGCTGGGATTACCCATGGCCTCGTGATTGACCTGGTTGAGATCCTTCTCCCCACTCCCTGGCCTTGTCCCTGGTATACATTCATACTTTCTTCCTGGGAGCTGTTAGCTATCACCCAGCTGAACATTCTTTCCTTGGCGCCTTATGTGAAGAGGCCATGTGTGCTTGGTTGAACAATTCTGTGTTCAGATCACCCCTTCTGGGGACATGGGCTAGTCTGAACAAATAGAGAAGAGGACTTGAGAGATACTTGGGCTTTCTCTTACCTACTGGGGGACACTGAGTGAGGCACTCAGCTTGACCGAACTCTCCATGTCCCCCAGCAGTCCTGGAGAGGTGAGGAGCTGCCAAGAGTACATTCTTTCTTGGAAGGTGAGCTAACAGGCAAGGGAAGTGGGATCTTTTGGGCTGTTAGGACTTTTCCATGACAAACTAAATTGCAGTTTTCTGTTTTGTAACCATTTGTTTGATGTCATTTTTACAGAAGCTCTGCTTTTTTTTTTTTTTTTAAGGATGCTTTTTCATGTTGCAATTTGTCTTGTGATTCCTTCCTTATTATTTCCTGCTCCTGCTACTGAGAGCTGGCTTTCCACAGGTGCTCCTGGAGCCCACTGCCATCCGTCAGAGTGTTTTCCTCTGAATCTGTCTCCAAGGGGAGCTCCCAGGATGTCCCCCTTTTGTCAAGATATGCTGAGATGACATTAACAGACGATGTCTCACTGTTAATCCACGTGGAGATGGAAACTTCTGACTGCTTCTCTTTGCCTCTCTCCGATGCCATTATACCCTGTGCTTGATACAATCTGATGCTACGGATGCTGCAAAACGTGAGAAGATCACAATGCCCCTTTCTTTGGAAAGTTACACAAGTTCCTTCCAATTTTGGAGGCTGCTTTTCTTCCACAAAAATTACCTGGAGAGTGGTTGATCATCTTCTCTTGAGACAGCTCTAAAAGGAGAAGGGAGATAGAACTGTGTTATTGAGTGCTACTTGGCTGTATTCCAGCGATGGGAGGAACACCTTGCCTGCGAACTCTCGGCACTGGCGGAGAGGGATCAGCAGGCTCAAGGGGAGCCTGGAGAAGCGCTGCAACCACCTGCTGGGCTCTGGTTCCTGGACATTGGGTAAGTTGCCCTGTCATTTCTTTTCTTTCTTCCCATTCATTTCTTGGAAGTGAAAGGTCATCAATGCTAATAAAATATTAGCTTTTTAAAAATTACCATATAATGTATTTCTTGTTTCAGGAGTGCAGGTCTGTGATTCATCAGTCTTACACAGTTCATGGTGCTCACCATAGCACATACCCTCGCCGACGTCCGTCACCAAATTATTAGTTTTGGTAACAGTGGAATCAATGACAATAGCAGCCACCATTGGTCGGTATTGAGTCTGCATGAGAGTTGCCGGCCCCGCGTCGCACTCACACTGGCTTTACAGGACAGAGAGTATTATCTGCATTGTATATAGAGGGAAAGCGGACCTTGGAGAAACCTAATTATTTGTTTAAGAACACTGAGTGCGTAAAAAAAAGCGAGTCAGGATTCAAACCCAGGGCTTTCCAACTTCACAACACGTCCTGTTTCCTGCATTTTAAGCCCCGTCTTAATTCCCTTTCATTGCAAGTCTTTTCTCCGTCTTTGGCCTCTCTTGTCAGGGAAAACAGTATTGCTTAGATTTTCATTAAGAGGCTTAAGAAGAAATGGGTGAGAATTTTGAGCAGCAAGATCCTGGAATAGATGGAACAGCATGGGGCTTCGAGATCTCGAATAGACACACACACACACACACACACACACACACACATTTGTTTATTTTATTACGGAAAGAGTAGTTGATTTCATTTGCATTGTGAAATATTCAAATCATACAAAATTATACAGAAAAAAAAAATCACCTGAAGCCCTGGGGAAGCTGTGAAAGAGGACAGATGTCTATGCACTACAGTGGAATGACTGATGGGAGGTATTGTCCGGGGTGCAACCTTGGGGTCTGTATTTTAAACAGTCTGCACTGGTGATTCTGATTCCCAGTCCAAGCTAAAAAAATCAAGGCCTCTTCTAGGCTGAGACAAAGGATTGCAATAACAGTCATGCTCCTGGCCTTCTGTGGGAGTCCAGATGGCTCTTGTCCCTTTTTCTGATTCCTTCTGACTTGAGCACTCCCTTTCTGAGTGGGAAAGGGGGCTGTTAGTGGCATGGGGAGATAAGTACTGGAAGGGAGGCATGGAAGGGAGGCATGGAGAGAAGTACTGGAAGGGAGGCCTGGAGTGGGTGTGGAAGGCTCCATGTGTCTTGCAGTTCCATTCAATGCCTTGAGATCCAGTATCTGGAATTTGCATGGCAAAATTTGATAATCTCCATTTCCAGGCAACGGCATCATCTTCATTCTGAGATGTAGCACAATATGGTGGAAAGAATGTGATTGTAAGGTCAGACACACATGCAAGGAACTGGGCTTTTCCCTTAACTGGTTGTGTGGGGACCCCGCAGGAGCCTGTGGTCATAACATCAATCTTTCCCATTTGAATCCAGTCCTTCCATCTATCTGGGCAAATCACTTAATCTCTCTGAGCCTCAAAGTCTTCTTTTGTGAAACAGGAATGGGAGTGAGTAATTATTGATTAACATTTATATAAGAGTTAACTGAGATAATCTATGAAAAGTTCTTGATGTGGTTGGTGCCTGAGAATTCCATGCATTAATTATCTCGTGCAAGAAGTTAACTTTCTTTTGAAAATTGCCTACAAAAACATACCAAATGTGCCTCGTTCATTGTAGGTATGGTAGGTAGGAATAAATTATAGTTCCCTCTTCCTTTCCCCTGAATATACCAGACTACAGGTAAGATTTTTTTTTTAAAAGATTTTATTTATTTGACAGAGACACAGTGAGAGAGGAACACAAGAAAGGGGAGTGGGAGAGAGAGAGAGAGAAGCAGGCCTCCTAATGAGCAGGGAGTCCAATGTGGGGCTCAATTCCAGGACCCTGAGATCATGACTTGAGCCAAAGGCAGACACTGAACAACTGAGGCGCCCCTACAGGTAAGATTTTTAAGGCTAAGTCAAGGTCCTCTGGCTTCAGCCTAAAGAGAAGGCACTTGAAATTTGCAATCTTTGCACACAGAACTCCTTCCCTTTGACTCTGCAAGGTGACAAAAAGTCATCCTCAGGCAAACAAATATTCAACACTCTGCCTGGACCCAAGGAAGGCGAAGTCTTTCAAAAACTGTAAATAGCGGGAGGAAAGCATCACTTTGGTAAAGTGGAAATGCCAGCTTTCCCCAGCTTAAAGAGAAGGATCTATTCTGTAGTCATTTCAAGGAGACTTGCAGAGGATTATAATTGGTACAAGTTATAGAAATGATTCATGGATACTTAGGTTATTTAACTTGACTGCTGTCTGGGAAAGATACCTCGGCTGACTGAAGTGTAATGGATGCAGGTAGACGAAGTCTGAGGTTGTTCCTTGACCTTGTCTGCATGTCTCTTGATGTGCATAAAAGAACCAAGGTATAAAAGAAAGACCAAAAACCTGCCCCCCTCCCAGCAACTTAGGGTTATAGAGCGGTTTCCTGCCTCTGAGTCACATTTGAAATGAAACTTTTCAAGCTCTTCTCTGTAAGCTTGCTCCTTTCTCTTTAATCAGTGACTGCTAACGGTGGGGGCCTTTTTGGACAGCCCATCCATCCTCACGGCTGTTGACAGGCCTGTTGGCCTGCAGAAGTCTCAGATAGAGGTGCGACTGTCCTTTTCGGAGCTGTCCTGAGAAATAGATCATCGGCAGTCTCTGTAACCCATGCTAATGCAGAGCGCCCAGTAAGAATGTGTCAAATTAGCATAGCCTTCAAAAGGAGAGGAGTCGGACATTCAGCTCTGTGTTTGGTAACATGGATTATGCATTGGAGAATAAAGGAGGCATGGGACTCTAATATGTAAGCGTCAAAAACAACGGACTCAACCCATCACCCTGTGACTTGGCCGTTATTCCAGACTAATGGCTAATATTCTTGTGGAAAGCACCACCACTTCCGGTAGCTGCTTTTCAATTCTGTCCAAGGCTGCACGATGACATTCAAGGTGTAAGTCGATGGAAAAATGCTGAAAGACAGAACAATAGTTCTTCTCTAATGCAGAGCTGGCCCTTAGTGTACGTTGACTTGGCAGTCATTTCCTTGGTACGGCGAGAGGGGCTCCAAAGTCCCCAGTGGTAAACATTGTTGCTGCCTATGCATTTTGAGTGTCCCTGTCCAATACCCATCCCCCCCAACATAGGCCCTAATAATTATGCCAGTATGTTTTCCCCAAATAAACTGAATGGAATCTCCTAAGACTTTTCTAGGTGCTGTTGGATCCACTAGGCCAGCAGGTGGTATCACCTACCTACCAGATGCCTGACTTGGTAGGATTGAGAACCATCACTGGCATTCATGGCTGCCTCCGCTCTGTTCTCTTCCCCATCCCCCTTGGGGAGGACTCGTTGCTAACCTGTGGTGACTTTCTGTCCCTGGTGCCTGTCTCCATTCCATCTCCCAGACCAGATTATCCCATGATGATAGACTGATATTTCTGGCCCTGTATGGGCTGTGTCTCTGCCAGTTACCCTCCTGGGGTCTGGGGAAGACATTACCTACTCAGCATCAGCACTTACTGACCCATGAGTTACGGCGCCCTTGGCTGTACACAAGGGAAGACAGTGACCCACATTTGTTGGAATGATAAGGGAATCTATTTCTGCATATAACAAGAAGTGAATAGTAGGGCAGCTCCAGGCCTCCTATGAAGAGAAGCTCAATGATGACCTCAAGAGGAGTCTCCCTCCACATTCTGCCATCCTCAGCATGCCACCATTGCCCTCAGGATGGCTCCTTTGTGCTCCCAAGATGGCACTGTTTTCCAGGCATCACATTCAGACCCAGTGATGCCCAGAGGAAGACAGACACCATCTCTTTTAAGGTCTCTTCGTGAAAGAGAAATGACTTCTTTCCCAGGACCCCCTCAGGACCTCTCCGCCTGTGTCATTGGCCCGCTGATCCTCAGGCTGCCTACTGGCCACGCCCAATAGGGGGAGGAGACCACTGTAACAGAACTGAGCAAGATCCACCTTCCCCTGGGGCACAAGCTAGAAGAATCCTGTTACTGAAGAGGATGAGGCAATCAAGAGTCTTTACAATGAACTGTGTGATCTCGACAAGGCATCTTCCCATTTTGAGGACTAGTTAGGATCGCACCGCCCCCTTTGCCTGGCTAGCAGCAATGGCCTGGGTTCACACTGACTGCTGAACTCATGAGACACAGTAGGCTTTACTCAGACTAAGTTTAAGTGTAAGAAAGGATGTGCAGGAGGCAATGTTCACCAGTAGTACAACAGAGATCTTGGGGGTCCTCAGGCTTCCAACGATCCCCAAATTGTTGTATACTTGACACATTCATGGTCACAAGATAAGGCTGCGTGGGTGTAGACAGCAATCAGTTCTGGGAACTGTGACTTTTACATCCTGCTACACCCGGCTCAGGGACCAGCGTCCATTTGTAACAGATTACCCTGATGTCGGTTTGCCTACATGGACTTCCATTTTATCCCAGCCTTTGGCTGGAGTGCCCCACCATTGGGTACCACAGGAATGGATTTCAATGAATGACTGAGAGTCAGCTTTTCTTAAGCTTTGCTGGGTAATATGCTGAACAGAAATGAGAATGGTCCCTGTTCTCAAAGGTACACAGTCTTAAGGGGTGCGGTAGAGTAGATTACTGCTCAGGTAGTACTCACTTCCCTGCCCACAGACTTCGGCCTTGGCTATGTGACTTGCTTCAGCATGGAGAAGGCCGATGGAAGAGTTCAGTACCCCAATTCTGAGCCGAGTGTTTCTGCCTGTCCTCACACTCTGTGCACCCCAGGAAGCCTGGTGGGCCCGGGAGGATGAGATGCGTGGAGCAGACCTGGACTGAGTCTGTGGACCAGCCAATCCAGCAGGACCCCCACCCCCTCCTCTCAAGGAAGGAGAAATAATACTTCCTGTTACACCAATGAGATTTTGTTGTCTTAGCAAACATTGGTGTCTGGGGAGACACGATGATGACTGAGTATAACAGTAGTATGATGGGTGGGAGGAGGCGTGATGACCGGGGTCTTTACTCAGGCTCAGCTGCAGCTGTGCCTGTCCTCACACGCATGCCCCACCCGGGGCTCCCTGCTGTAGTTAACTGGGTTATTCGCTGAGAGACATGACTGTCTCTTCCACGTCCTATTGTTTAATTCTCCTCACTTATCCTGCACAGTTAGTGCTTCCCTAGCAACCTCCAGGCAAGTCAATTATCGGCCTCCAGTTCAGCTAGGAACGCTGCAATTATTCAGGAAGGATTATCGAGCGGTGCGCATTTACCCTTAAATGTTATAATTATGTCAAAATTTAAATGACAACCTTTTGTCCTCTCTATAGCATTGTGGGAGATCTGAAGATCTTTTATATTTTCTTTTCAAGCACAGTTCAGTCAGTAATGACTCTTTTGTTGGATCTCAATGCTGAGGTAAGTGTGTTAGTAAAGCCATCCTAGTAATTACAGGGACAGCAAGATGTCATTAGGGCAGTGCAGTGGGGTTTAGAAGGTCATCACTAGGGGCTCCTGGAATGGTGACGTCCCGAGAAGCTGTGGAGACCACATGGTCCAAACTTAGCATTTGTGTATTTGAAGTTCAGAAAAGTGAAGGGACAAGCTTAGGGTCGCATAGCTGTTTGGCCAGAGCTGGGGAATAAGGTTTATGGAGCGCCTACCATGTGGCTTCAACTCTGCCCAGGTTTTCTTTGTTATCACATTTTAATCCCAACAACAACCTGTAAGCATCGTGGTACTTTCTATTGTGTCACAGTTGGAGAAACTGAGGCTCAGGGAAGTTACTGTCAAGCCTCCATCCCCATCCCTACCACAGCTCCACAAAGAAGAAAGACGAGTATTCTTTTTTCACTAGCGCATGCATTTGAGACTTCTAAGATGATCTCATTAATTTAAGGGTTTCAAATATCATGAGCACTCAACCATTGTTATGCCCTTGATTCTAGTCCCTGCCCACATGTCATCATGAGTCACCTGCTGGGCTGCATGTCTTTGCAGTACAACAGATGCCCAGGGGAGGTCCTACTGCTTACATGACCAGAAAATGGTTTTGCTGGCCTGCCAAGTATATTAAGTCAAAATAGTTACCAAACTTGAAAATTGGGATATTTCATATAAAATCTCAATTTCCTGCTTTCCTTTGAAATGTCTGAGTTTGGCAACACTTAGTTTGCATGTAGGAGGGCATGCCGATATCTTTATCACATGCCATGACCACAGGTTCTCATTCATCTGGGTCTCACCAGTTTGTCACACACCTGGCCCCCATAGATAGTTGAATCTGCAATTTCTGCCTTTTTTTTTTTAAAAGATATTTATTTATTTGAGAAAGAGAGACAGCAGAGAGAGGAGAGAGAGAAAGAGAAAGCAAGTGCATGAGCATGCGGGGAGGAGCAGAGGGAGAGGAAAAAGCAGGCTTCCCACTGAACAGAGGGCCCGATGCAGGGCTCGATCTCAGGACCCCGGGATCATGACCGGAGCTTAACTAACTGAGCCACCCAGATGCCCTCAATTTCTGCCCTTTATTGTGGTGATGAGGGTGGGCTATTCCTGAGGGGATGAATGGTTGTTTTCTCCTATGCGGGGCTGTTGTTGACTTTCCAGGTGTTTCCTCCAGTTCACTTCAATTGCTTCCTCCACATGCTGGGGGCTTTATTGGGGGTGAGAGAAGAAGAGATACTGTCTTGGTGACTCTCCTCCTTCTGCAGGTGAAACAGGTTTAGCCACGTCATAAAATGGCGTGTAGTTATACTACCATAACTGAGTAGTATGTATTTTGGCCAAAAAAGTCATTACCCTGAGATGTCTCTATTCTCTCAGAAATCTAAGGGGGGGGGGAAGCATATTACTTCCAGAGGGCACTTTATCACTCTGAGATCAGGGTACAATCAAAGAAAGTGATGAGGACAAGAGCCACCCCAATAATAGTCATTTGTGGGCCCCTGGGAGCCATGGGTGGGCTCCCAACAGTCTCTGGCTCTGGAGGGGGTGGCCTTATTCTCCCGGCAGAAAGCTGACCTAGGGCAGGAAGTCAGGAAGGCTTTGCTCCTACCTGGGGAACACCACTTTTTCTCACTTTCTATGCATTTTTTGTCAGGTAGGTCTTCATGGAGCAACTTCTTTTAACTATGCACAATCTTTCTGCTATATCGAGTGTGTCTTTTGTAAGATGATTATTATGACCCCCATTTTTCTCCAACAGGCCCATGACACAAGGAGTACATTCCCAAGTGTGAGATTCCTCTGACGTGTTCAAAGTAATGAAATCAAATTCCAAAAACTACCATGAAACTAAATTAAAAGGCATATGAAGTAATTTTTCCTCACATTGGGTTTTAGAGTATGAGAGATTAGGCTCTAAACTCAGTTCTGTCATTTTTCCACTATGGGATTTTGTTCTCTTAGCATCTCTTTCTTTCCTTCCTCTCTCCTTTGTCCCCCCACCCTTTCCTTCAAATTGGTTACTACTTATCTAAATTGTTGGGATAAAAAAGGTATGCTTTCAAGAAGAATTTGAGGGTGGCAAAGATAATGATTTAGAAAAACTGAATCTTTAATTTATAGATCAAAATTTTCTGCTCTTTTTACTCCCTACCAACATTCTGAGAGGAGGTAGGACTTCTGCTCTTATATTTGCTTAGAGAGAAACTATTTAAATACCTTCCTTAGATTCAATCCGTTGTGTGATTTGGTAAAAATCTGGGCCTGGGACCCATGTCTTGAACTTATTCCATTCTTTTTTTTTTTTTTTTTAAGATTTTATTTATTTATTTGACAGACAGAGATCACAAGTAGGCAGAGAGGCAGGCAGAGAGAGAAAGCAGGTCCTTGCTGAGCAGAGAGCCTGATGTGGGGCTCAATCCTAGGACCTGGGGATTATGACCTGAGCTGAAGGCAGAAGCTTTAACCCATTGAGCCACCCAGGTGCCCCTGAACTTGTTCCATTCTGAGAAAGTCTATGGAAGTCTAGGACTAATGACATTATGACACCCCTCTTCCCACTACCCAGCACAGACATGTTCTTCAGTCACCCAGAGGTGGTGGGGAGTCAGGGCAACAAACAGCTGAGGAACCACCTGCTTGGGTTGGTCTCTTGTCCTGCTGCTTACTAGCTCCTTGAACTGGGGCAAATTCAGTAGCCACCCTGGCCTCAGAGTCTGTATTTGTGAAATGCTTAGGGTAAGGACTGAGTGGTCATATGAGTGAAATCTTGAACATAGAGCCTGGTATAAAAGGTCTCAAACATGACGTTGGTACTATTACTTACTACAGTTGCCAACATTGTTGCTTTGCTATGGAAACCATCATTCAGAGGCCCAAAGGAAGACACATGTTGGAGCCTAGAGTGGCAATATCAGCGTTTGGAATGCTACCATTATTGGGAATACAATTGATTTTCTCAGATAATTCTGACTGTATGATGGTGTAATGATTTTATTTATGCTAATTTGTTTTGCTAGTAGAACTATGAATCCTGAAACAATGAACAACCAAAAAAAACAAAACAAAAACCCCAAACCAAGACACACCTTGTTCTCTTATTGAAGGTAGTAAAGGGGCCTCAAATCCAGAAGGGAGTAATTCTGCCTTGATTTACAAGATAGATGAGTCAAGATTCCTCTCACTCTAGAATAAAATAGAAAATACTCGTGCTTTATGTTAGCTCTTTCTTCCTGGCCCAAAGCTCCCCTGACTTGTAATTTCCTATGGCTTGAGAAGTAAGCACCAGTGTCCACCAGGTTGATGGGTCAGAAATCTGTAGTTAAGCATGGTGGTGAGTATATACTGTGTGTTATTATTATTGCTGCAAATAATTTACACCTAGGTTGATCTTTCTGGTGCACATATTTTTTTGGACTGGGGTTGGAAAGGAATTTGAATGCTTGCAAGTAAAAGAACTGGGCTCCACACTCATGGAGCACCATGAAAGAGTCTTCTGGATTCCGAACTCAAGTCCATACCTGGACATAATGATTACTCTATCATCACTAAAAATAGACAAATAAACCCAGGAGAAGGTAGTGGAAAACTAGGCTCCATAGAATTTCTTCATTTCATTTTCTTCTGAGTGAGACAAAGGATACCTCAGTTTGTAGAAGGTGGGACGAACTCAGGGCCCGGTGGCAGGCAGATACACACACACACACACACACACACACACACACACACACACACAATATCTCTGCAGTCAAATTGTTTTCAGTACTCCCCACAGGGAGGAGTTGTAAATGCTATTCCAAACTCATCTCGATCTTCTAAATACTTAGCTCATCTGCTCTCCTAATGGGCTCTCCAAGCTGAGGAGAAGTGATTGCTCCCATTAGTCCTGAACGGAATATCAAATATATTTGATCTTCTAAGCACTTTGTCCCAGAGCAGGCCTCTGAAAATCACCGCAAATTACATTTGGCTTAGGAACTGGGCAGGATTGTTTTCTAAACACCTAAAGCAATGTTTGAAAAGTGTGATTCACAGACCACCTGCCTTAGAACCACTGGCGGCGCTTGCTCATTAAAAATGGGTTTTCTGGGCCCCTCCCAAGACCCGCTGAATCAGAAAGTCTGGGGGCGACTCCAAGAAAGCTTTTGGAAAAATCATGAGGGGATTCTGTGCCCATCAGATCAGAGAGGAAGTGGCGACAAAGCTCATCTCACAGCTCAGGATGAGGGAACCCACTTCCCGCACCCGGTGCTTTGCTATGAGTTCTTTCTCCCCAGGTGCATCCGAATTTTTGAATTAAGGTTTTGCAGCTAAGAAATCCAAAAGCGGAAAATGCACCATTTAGAAAGACTCCTCTCCTCCAACCTGCCAGGGTCAGTGTGGCCAGAGGCCTGATTTAACTTGCATAGCGGAGAAGCAAGGAAGTGCCTGGAAATTTTGGCAGCTGTGAGAATAAAGAGGAAAACAGAAATCTTGCTGTCTGCACATTTCTTTCAGGAATATTAACCTCAGTGGAGTTTTTTAAAGGTTTATTTATTTATTATTTTGGAGAGAAAGAGAGCACAGGGGGAGGGGCTGAGGAAGAGGGAGAGAGAAACTCAAGCAGACTCCCTGCTGAGCGTGGAGAAGGACGTGGGACTGGATCTCAGGACCCCGATATCATGACCAGAGCCGAGATCAAGAGTCTGCCGCCCAAACGACTGAGTCACTCAGGCTCCCCAACCTCAGTGGAGTTTTGAGATGCTCCCAGGATTCATTCATTCATTCATTCATTCACTCATTCTTTTGTGCACTCAGCAAACATGTATTCATTCATTAGCCCTGAGCTAGGAACTGTGATAACCAGCAGGAATACAAAGATGAGCCAAATGGAACCCTTGTATTGTGTGTGTGTGTGTGTGTGTGTGTGTGTGTGTGTGTGTGTGTGTAAGCAGATGACAGGAAGGTGCAATGTGTTCTGTGACAGAGGGTACCGGTGAGTGTAGGAACTAAGGGTGAGCCTTCCAAATCAGGCTGGTGCCATTCAAGCCTTTCCAGAAGAGGCCACCCTTAAGTTGAGTTTTGAAGAATGAGTATGTGTTGGCCAAATGCAGGGCAGGGGCAGGGCGAGAGAGGCATCTGAATGAGAGAAAGCCATGTATGCAATGACACGGAGCATGAAGCAGCTTGGGGACTGGGGACTGCTAATCACACTGAGACAGGGGGACTCACAGGGAGCAGGCTGGATGGGCAGGAAGCAGTCAGATCGAAGGAGTTTAACTCTTACTCTGCAAAATGTGGAGAAATGCAGGTGAGGTTGTGTAGGAATATCCAAAATCAGATGTGTATTTCAGAAAGATGGCCCCATGTGAGTGTGACTCATAAATAGAGGCGAAGAAACAGAAGGCAGCCCTGAGTTCGAGCAGTGGTGCTGGGATAGTGGGGAGATGACTGGAAACGTGTAACTTTAACTACAAAATGGTAACCCATTGAATATGGGCGAGGAGGGAGGTGAGGGGTAAGGATGACTTCTGGGTTTCTGCTCCTTGAGTAGCATGGTGGGTGTCACTCTGTAAGAGAAAGGAAGCAGGAAAATGAAGTATTTGTTGAAGGGGAAAGAAGACTATCGAGATTGCTTTTGGACTTGTTGAGTTTTAGGGGTGCCTCGCACCTCTGGGAAGAGATACTCTGTAGTAGTGGGAATCATGGGTTTAGAGTGAAGGATCTGTAAGTGTGGGAGCCCTCGGCAGGAGCCGGAAGCCCTGGGAGGAGAGAATAAGCATGGGGCAGACTTGGAGAGAAGAGGCCAGAAGGGGCAGGACACAACTGTGGGGAGTAGGGAAGGAGGACCTAGGAAGGAGGCTTAGCATGGCTGGCCAGAGAGCTGCAACTGGTGACTGAAATGTGCCTGTTGTGTTCTCCACTTATTTCCCTGACAGGGATTCCCATGTAATGGAGCCTTGGTGACTTCTCTGTTCACTGGAACAGTAGTTCCCCCCTTATCCGTGGTTTTGTTTTTTATGGTTTCAGTTACCTGTGGTCAAATGCTGTCCAGAAGTAGTTGATCCTCTTTGTGACGCATTCTAAGGTCAATAGTGGTTTGATGCTCTGTCACTGTGGCCATGTCATTCACCTCATGATGCGGGCATTTTATCATCTGGCAGCATCACACGAAGGGTGAGCACAGGACAAGAAGGTACTGTGAGGGAGACAGAGAGACCACAATCATATAACTTTTATCATCATGGTATATTGTATAATTGTTCTATTTTATGATTAGTTATAGTGTTAATCTCTGGAAGTATCTAATTTACAAATTAAACTTTATCGTAGGTATGTATTCATAGGAAAATTCATAGCATATATAGGGTTTAGTACTATTCATAGTTTCAGGCATCCACTAGGTTACTTTCCCTCTTTTGCTCTCACCTAAGAACACAGGCAGATGCTCTTGGCAATAGAGGGTCCTAGATAACCTCTCTTGTGAGCTCAGTGACTTGAGTGAAGTCCAATGTCCTTGGGACTGGTTGGTATCAGTGACCAAGGGGAGGGGATAGCAAAGAAGAGCTGAGTCACTTCTCTGCTGGGCAGAGGCGTGAGTGTGGAAGCTAGAGCCTAGAGCCAGAGGTGGCCATGAGACCACAAGCTGCAATTGTCCATCCCAGACGTTCAAAATACTTAACCCAGTATGGGGGAGGGGTGGCGTAATCTGGCGGACAAGTAATGCCATGGCTTTGGAGTCAGAGCTCCCTGTTACGCTTTCTAACAATGTGACTTTGGGCAACATGTACCATTAGCTTCTTACACCTCAGTTCTCCATCCTACATAATTGAGAGAATACATAGTTCCCAGGGTTGTTCTGAAGATAAAACAAGAGAAGGCTATCTGTGTGAATCACTCAGCACCGTGCTCGGAATACAGTAGCAGGTGTTTAGGAAATGACAATAACCTTCTCCCTCCCTTGCTTTTCCTTGTCCCCGGCTGGAGGCATGTGCTGCCTGCAAGAGATTCTGAGATTTGGGGTGGGGCTGGGACCTACACTCAAGTTCAGGAGATAGACAAGCAGAAGGAGGGTGTTTCAGGAAGAGGAATGGCCAGGGTGTAAGCAAAGAGCTGTGGAAGGTCATGGCGGGCCTGGAGGATGACAGCCTGGCAAGTATGTTGTAGTAGCTGTAACGGTGTCATGAAAGCTTGTGAGAGCCGAGTCTAGAAACATACATGGGGGCCAGATTTTAAACAGCATCAAAGATATATCAAGGAGTTTCACTGTATCCTGTAGACAATGCGGAGTCATGATAGGTTGGGAAATGGGGTGATGTCACTACACCCATGCCTTAGAGACACTGTTTCTTGACCTCTTCCAACAGGGAGCCATGCCCTGACTCCACCAGTGAAATTCTTATGGAGGAGTTTTAGCACCTTGGTGATTTAGGGGGACATAAGCACTGATGAGGGGCTGGGCTTCCCAGGATTCCCACCCATAGGAATTAATAACTGCTTTTAGCTGAGATTCCACCACTGGAAAGCCAGCTGACCACCACTGTGTCAGAGCCTGGTAACTTTGTTTACAGATTCTTGACATCCACTGGTCTAAAGCTGAACGGACATGTATGCCTTCATCACCTTCACTGTTTTTCTCAAGATGCCTCTTTGTGGTTAGAGAAGAAAGGGAAATCAGTATGTGCTTATTATGTGCCAGGCTCTGTGCTAGGCCTTTTTTCTTGGGCTCTGGGCTTTAATGCTCACAGCCACATTCTGGGAGCAATATTGTTCCCCATTTTACTGCTGTAACACTGAGACTCAGAGAGAGCTGGATGAAGCTGTCTGTCCTCTGTCACTTAGGCTACCCATGAAATCAGAATTCAAGCCCAGGGCTTTCTGACTGTGAAGGCCTTGATCTCTTTCCACTTCTATTCCACCCTCTGTCTGGATGCCCAGGCACTGTAAGAGGGCTCCCTGTGCTTACGGTTCTGGGGAGAAGCTGGGAGGCCAGGTGCTGTAGAGGGGTGTAGGGAGCAAGTCTCTGGGGTTGGACCAGCTGTAGACTATCAACCCTCCTCGAGGATTTCTTCTCAGTTCATCTATCTTCATTTGTTAAGGTTTTGCAAAAAGTTGGTGCTTTAACAAAGCTACAGTTCAAAGTCTCGTGGAGACTGAGGGTGGGGTTAGGGTGGTTGCATCTATTTTTCTACTTCATCTTGACCGTGACTTTACCCGTGGCCATTACTGTCATTTTGTAGACAAGGAAATGCGGTTCAGACAGGTTGCATAAGCTGCTCATAGGCTCAAGGGAACAAGCACAGAACTGGTAAGTAGAGTTGCTGGGATTTAAGCCAAGTGTATGATCTTTCTTCTGTGTTCAACTCCATTTTTTCTTGCAAAAGACTCTTTATCCCTGTCCCTTGAAAGACCCTACAGTTGACTTGTGTGGTTTCTGGTTTGTACCTTCTCCGAGCATGACCCACTAGAAAGCTTGCACCACACCCTGTGGGGTTGGCTTATGTGTGGTATTTGTAAGGTTGGTTGTTTCCTGCGTGGAGGAGGGGGACAGTTTAGATTGCTTTTCTAAACAAGTAAGATCCGTGATGGTAGGATGTTTATTCAATCAACAGATATGGGTTGTGTACCTACTGTGTTCCAGACACCATTTTGGGCACCAGGAAAATAGTCATGGACAAAATAAACACTCTGCTGTTTTCCCCAAGGCTTATATTTTGGTCAGAAGATAGACAATTTAACTAACCAAAAATTTACCAACTAATCAGCTAACAAACATGCACCCTTTGCTAGAGGAGGGAAACTGCCATGGAGAAGACAAATAAACAAACAAACAAACAAGAAAGGGGATGGAATCATCTTTGGGGAAGGAGTTTACAATTTACAGGGGATGTCCAGAGGCAGCCTAGTGATAAGGTGACATCAGAACAAATTGTGAAGGTGATAAAGGATAGGAAACAGAAATAATGGGAGGAGAAGTCTAGGAAGAGTGTTCCAGGTAGAGGGAATGGCAAGTGCAAAGGCCCTGAGGTAAGAGGTGAAGTTCTATTTATAGAGTGGTGATTTGGACTGAATAGGGCAGTCCTAAGAGGTGACAAGGTGAGGCAGGTGTTGGGGAGCTCTGGGAGAACAACTGAACATGAGTTGTTTTGTTGAATTTTTCTTTTATTATGAATGAAATTGGAAGTTAGAAGAGGGTTCTGAGCCTGAGAGAGACATGACTCCAGTTATATATTAACAGGGCTGCTTTGCAGGTAAAGGCCAGGAGTCAGGAAGGATTCCAATAACCAAGGCCAGTGGTTAGTGCCCAGGACCAGATCTGCCTGTGTTCTTTGGAAAGCATTCTCCTTCTCCAGCTCATAGAAGAGTGCTTGGCAGATTGTAGGTGCTTGATAAACATTTGCTAAAACCAGAACGCAAGAAGGGCAGTGTTGTGTTGTGGCTGAAGAACGTGGCCATTACTGTGCGAGTTCAAGCCCCAGCTTTGCCGCTGTGAGGTGCACTGCTGTGTGTGACCTCCTCTCCCCGTACCTCAGGTTCCGGAGCTGAAAATGGGAATAATGACAGTGTCGAGCTCACAAGCTTTGCCTGAGGATTGCACACAGTGTATGTCACGTGCATGCAAGAGGCCGCGCCCCGCGTCAGTGCTCAAGAGATATCAACAATCACCAAGGTAAGAGCAGGCGTTATGTTCTGTGCATTTGTTGAAGAGCTAAGGGAAATGTTGAGAGGAAAATACTAGAAATATTTGTGCAGTATTTGGAAATGTGGGAAATTCAGAGTATTTCTTTTGCTATGTTTTCATTCAAGCAATTGCAATTTTTGCCTACCGTCATTTTTCTTTCCTGTTATGCCATAAGATTTTCTTCTTGGTGACATAAGTTGCAAATATGCTGGTGGTCCGGTCGGGCAGGAATGGGGACATGGGTTCTGTCCCTTGCCTCTGTTTCTCCATGTGGAGCAGCCCTCTGTCTCTCCCTTTTGATCAGGCTTCATGGCAGCCATAGAATAAAGTTTATTGCTAATGTTATTAGTTTCTAATCAGAGCCCACTGTGATTATTACCTAATAGTTATTGCTGTGCTCTTCCAACCAGATGTCAAAAATAATGAGCCAATAAAACTGCTATTAATTTAGTCTGCATGACAATTTTAGGCCCTCAGAGCTTGAGATTCGGGGCCTCATAAAAGCAGGGCACAAATAATTTGAGTGCTCAAAAGTAATAACAAAAATGGTGAGAATATGAATTAATACGTAAGCATTTCTAATTTAAAAATGAAATGTGCAGCTCTGAATACCAACATCTCTCATGTGCTTTTCTGGGATGCATGGAGCCATCCTCCCAGATTCCGTCCTGCAGAATTTGGGCAGCATGGCTGAGGGAGTTGGCTCTTTATAGGAAGAAGATATGGTGCTGCCATAGATCTGTTTGGTTCTCGTGAAAGAAGAGGGCCAGGTTTGCAGGTGCCTGGAAGAGGGGTCTCCTGGAATCACAGAGAATTCAGTAAAACCTGTCTGTGCTGCTGTCAGGCTCTGGGATGTTCTTTTTAAAGATTTTATTTATTTATTTGACAGAGATCACAAGTGGGCAGACAGGCAGGCAGAGAGAGAGGAAGGGAAGCAGGCTCCCCGCTGAGCAGAGAGTCCGATGCAGAGCTCGATCCCAGAACCTTGAGATCATGACCTGAGCTGGAGGCAGAGGCTTTAACCCACTGAGCCACCCAGGCACCCTTGGGATGTTCTGATGGACCCCTGCCCGTCCTGACACATATCCTACTTTAGAGAATTGTCCTCTTTCTACTCATGCCCTTTGTGATCCTGTGTACTATGGGGTGTCGGAGACTTGTGTTCAAACCCTAACTGCTTCATTATCTGAGGGAATGATCTGGAAGATCATCTCTGAATCTGAGCTCCCAAGTCTTGGAAAGCAGCAACATTAACAGGACCTACCCCATAGGATTATAGTTGAGCATTAGAACAACAGAGGGGTGCCTCGGTGGCTCAGCGGGTTAGTGTCAGCCTTCAGCTTGGGTCATGATTTCAGGGTCCTGGGATCGAGCCCCATATCCAGTTCTCTGCGCAGCGGGGAGAATTCTTCTCCCTCTGCCTGCCATTCCCCCTGCTTGTGCTCTCTCTCTCTCCATCAGATAGATAAATAAATAAATAAATAAAAAAGAAACAACAGATAAAAGGAGCTTAGCGTCATGCCTGGCACACAAATGAATTGGATAAAATGTCGCTGTTCCTTAAATGATGCTGATGTTCTCTTCCCCATTCTCTTTGCTCATTTGTTCCTTCTATTTGTGGTGATACTTGAAAAAGTCCACTTTCCCCTTCCCCCATCCTCTTGTGCATAAGCCTGGCCCTGTTTCCTTTCACTTTGCTGTAGTATCTTAAAGACAAATATGCATTTTGCAAACACATATCTTGGCTCATTTCAGTGGTAGGAGTGCGGGCACAGGGGCGAAGGCTCAGTCAGTATTTCAGGCTCCTAGTATCTGGGGGCTGTAATTGAGGAGACCCCAAGCACATGAGGGGGAAAGAGGTGGTGTGGGGCCTGACCCCGAGAAGATGTTGCCTCACAGTCGTAGGCTGATTATTTTCCAATGGCTACTTTTTCAGATACACTCCATTTCCTAGCCAGTGGACTGTGGCCAGAAATGAGGTATAGCAGCTTCCCTACCCTGTGGACCGGGCCCCTAAACTCTCCCTCCCATTCCCTCAGGGGGTCTCTTCCTTTGTCTATCAACTGGCTGCAAGACAGGCAGTCAAGTACTTTGGGCCCTGGGGATGTCAAGCCATTGGGTGGGAGGAGCCTTATCCGTAGATGACCTCCCCAGTCACCTGCACTGATTGGAGAAGGCACTGAGATTTGGGGCTGTTTGTTACAGCAGCTGGGGCTCCCTGACTCATGCACATGGATGGGACCTGGCCAGGCAGATAAGCAGAAGGAGGGCACTGCAGGCTGAGTGGGCAACATGAGTTCAGGCGTGAAACAATGTGCCTGGGAACTGAAATCAGTCAGGGTTCTAAGATGATCTCAGGAAGGCTGGGGGCAGAGAAAGGTGGCCCCAGAAGGGACTTAAGGGCCATGCTTGTCATTTAGGATTATGCAGTAGGCAGTGGGGACAACTGGGAAGTGCTAAGCAAGAGCTCAGAACAACCTTTCACTTTGGGGATGCTGTTCTGGGGGGATCCTCCAGGGACGGTGGCTGAAGGTGACACAGGACTTGTCCCAGGCTGATGGATAAAGAGGCCTTCCAGATGATCTGGGGGAGACATTGTGGAAGCCTGGATTGGAAAAATGGTGGTGGAGGCACAGGAGGAGCTGGCAAAGTATCTGTTTAAGAGGGCAAATCCACGGGAGTTGGCCACTGAGCAGAGCTGGAGGCCTGGGGAGGGAAGCACCGACTGTTTGCTCTCCCGTTATATGCTCTCTCCCCCACTCCCGTTTCATCATGACGCTGGCTGCAGAGTGTAAAATTTGGTTCTTGTTTTCTGGGTGCTTTCTTGCTTACCACAGAACATGTGATCCATGCTGATTCTTAAGCAAACACCGCCTTGCCCGTCCATGAAATTACTCACGTCCTGACCCGGCTCTGCTGTCACGGGGGTGCATCGCATGTGGAGGGAGCAGGCATCCACGTGCACGTTCTCTTGCTTCTGCCTACCTTGCTGGGGCCCCGTCTGTGCTTCGATTCTTCCATTAGTGGACCTGGGGTATTAGGCTTGTAACTCACTCACTCATAGGTGGATGGTGGGCATTCAATCGTTCCTTCAATTGAATGTGTTAATAAATTCTTCACAAAACAAGAAGAGGGGAAATTATTTTAAATTGATTCAAGTAGAATTTTAACATGTTCAGCACAGCCTACTTTGTGCTCAGGTTTAACACTTGGTATGTTAATTGAGCGGCCAGTTTGGCCAGATTATCCTGTTAAAGTAGAAATCAATATTGATATTTCCTCACACTGTTAACCGTCTTTCTAGAATCGGGATTTTTATTCCCTTCTTTTCCCTCTATGACTTTTGTTACCTTTGCATTCCTAATTGTGTGTGGAACTTACAGAGGTTTGTTTTGTTTTGTTTTTTTTGGTAAAGAACACAGGAGGTTTGCGATGATACTGCATTTCCCATCCCATCTGGGATCAGTGTTTGTAACAGACTGGCTTTTATGCCCAGCTCCCGAAGAGCTTTCTCATTATCTGATAGGAGAAGCCTATTTCCACCAGCCTTCCGAGGTAATGAATCTTTTTCATTTGTGTTGTTGCTTGTCCAGGCTGGTGGGGAGGGGGGAGCTGTCTGAATACGTCCTGGGGGAGAGCTTTGCTGGCCATTGGCAATGTGCCTCGGCGGCCCACACCATCCACTTGCGACCACCGACCTGTGTTGCCAGCCCTCTCTTTGTGTGTACTATCGTCCAACAAGGTGTGGGTGCTCCTCTGTATCCCCCGGGATGTTCACTCATGTGTGTTCCTCCCTGCGTGGGGCCCTGGGGTGCTTCCGTCTGGGTGTATCACGGGTGCTTCTGCCAACAAAGACTCTTGTTCCTTTTCTCTTGCTCCATATTGAGTGTTGTCAGGGATTTTATTATTCCCTCTAGGAATGGCTCTCGATCTGTTAGGCATAAACTCAGTGTGCCATATAAGGTCCCCTGTAATCTGCCCCTGCTTATCTCCTTGGCCTCATCTCCAGCCCCTATAACAGGAGCCCAAGTTGGAGTTATGCAGAGCTGTTTGCAATTTCCTGTAGATACCTTGCAGAGGTGCCTTGCAGTGCTATTCCACCTCCCCAAAAAGCTGTTCCCCTCTAGCCACCCCTCCAGGCTGAGTCTGAAGAGCCCTTCTGCTCAGAAGCAAGCCCTGCCTTGCAGAGGAGCTGGCCTGTTTCTTCCTTTAGAGTCCTTGTTTGTCTTTTCTTCCTCCCCCACCAGACACGGAGTTCCCTGGAATTAGGGCTCTGTCCTCCCCATCTCTCTTGCTCTCCCCTAGCATGCAGCCTGGCGTAGAGACACACCTGGTCACGGCTAGCTGAGGGACATCTTGTCACGTGTATTATGGTAACCAGCCCCTATGGGGAGTACTTCTGTGCCTTGTTTCACTCCATCCACACGACACCTCTGTGAAAGTAGGTGCTATTCTTTTCCTCTGTTCCACAGATGAGTCATTCCAAGGCACAGGAAGGTGAAGTCACTTGGCTAAGGTCACTCAGCTAGTAATCGGAGGAGACAGGAACCGACTACTGGCCTCTCCTGCTCCAAACCCTATGGACCAAGCCACGTTGATACATGGCTCTTCCTCTCCTCTCTGTTTCTCCTGCCCCTACTTAATGACAGGCTTACGTCTTCCCCATGACCCTCCTGCCTCCCTCAGAGATAGACATTGTTGTAAAGGAAGATGGTGATATTTGAAAAGTCTAAAAATGTAGCTTACGTGTGCTGCGCATGGTCTGTTTGCTGCCTGACCCCCCCCCAACTCCCCACTCCATATACTCTCTGTCTCTCTCTGCCCTGCTCTGTGTCCCAGGGGCTCAGCTCTGTGGGCTCTTACCCTGCTCTCTGGCTTCCCACACAGCCGGCTGATGGAGGCACTGGGATGGGGGACAAGGGGCAAGGTGGCTCTTTGCCTGCTCCCTTCCTGTGTTATCTCAGAGCAGGGGCTGGCAAACTCTTTCTATGAAGTGCCAGATGGTAAATATTTTAAGCCTTGTGGCCCAAGAGACAAAATTAAGGATGTGATTTAGGTACTTATATAACCATTTGAAATGTAACCATTTGAAAATGTAAAATCGTTCTTCGCTCATGAGCTTTAACAAAGCAGGCAGCAGACCAGATTCGGCCCACTGGCCGCAGTTTGCCAGCTGATGATCTAGACTCCAGAGCCAGGCTTCCATGTGTCCCAGGGTCATCTGCAGGGCTGTTCCAACGCAGATCACAGACCCACACCCTCAGACATTCTGATCATGTGGATCTGCAGTGGAGACGGAGGGCTTGCCTATCTAGTAAGTTTCCAGCTGGTGTGGATGTTGCTGGCCTGGTCCCCACAGTCTAGGAACCATCTGTGTAGGGAGGGCACTTGGCAAGTGTTCCCTCGGGAGCAGGGACTCTGTTCTATCCCTTTGCCCCGTCGGGCCTGAGTGCTTCCCCATCCTTCACTGGTCCCCTCAATGCTGCCTGAAGCACTGCAAGTTGTCCTTCCCTCTGGCTCTCTTCAGTTAAGCCCTTTGCGCGTGCCGCCTTTGTTTGCTGGAATCTTACGGATACTGCAAGCATTTTCATTTTCCAGAAATGGTCTGGGAACAGAGTGCCGAGTACTTCCCACGTGTGACTCTTGGAGGAGAAGGTTGCATCCCTGAGTCATTCTTGTGTTGACTGCATCAACATTACTTTGGGGTTGCCTCTGTGTGTGGTTCTGTGGGAGCTGGGACCAGGTTACATGACCAATAGGACAGGGTCGAGTCTCTGTTACGAAATGGGGTTCTGTAGAGGGCTATGGGTGTATGAAGGCCACCCAAGTCAGTGGAAGTAGCTCAGGGCGGGCTCTCCAAGGGAGGTGACATTTGACATAAGCTCAAAGAAGAATCGGGCGTGGGCTCACCAGGGACTGGAGGGTCTTGGGAAGTGGAGCATGCAGAGCGCCCCCGTGTGGTGGTGTTTAGGGAGCCATGGGACTTTGGTTTGATGTGTGTGTGTGTCTGTGTGCATGTGCACATGCGTGTGTGCACGAGGGAGGGGCATGGTTTGAGAGTGGCCAATACAGCTAGAACAGTGAATAGAGGCAAGTTTACAGGGAACTTCGCTGCATCCTGGGTAAACATGAGGTCACTGGTGGTTTTAATCAGGGAATGACATAGTGAGATTTCCAAGTAGGAAGATTACCCTAAGTGGGGATTGCATGAATGGAGCAGGGCACGGCTGGTGGCAGGGGAGGATGGGCCCCTAGAGGCTGCTGGGCTGGATTCCCACCGATTTGGGTCGGGACTGGCTGAGCCTGATGGTGGTGACGGCAGATAAGCTTTCGGGTAATCTCAGATCAGTTTCTGCCATCGGGCATGGGCCCCCTGGTGGGTCTGTAAGAAGCCAATGCCTAGCCTAATCGAAGGCTTTGCTGCCTTCCTCTGGGAGGTGATATTCTCGTTCTGCCAGAGGCTGAACCCCAGAACTCCACTCGATGGC
This sequence comes from Enhydra lutris kenyoni, assembly GCF_002288905.1. Classification (NCBI taxonomy): domain Eukaryota; kingdom Metazoa; phylum Chordata; class Mammalia; order Carnivora; family Mustelidae; genus Enhydra; species Enhydra lutris. The sequence continues at coordinate 106,354,713 of NW_019154085.1, forward strand.
TTCATTTCACAAATTAAAAATATCAACTAAGCGAATCATTTCAAAGACTGCCAGTATAAGGAAACCATTGCAGCTCAAAGTCTGTGTTTCCTGTAAAGCATGTGCTTCTCTGAAACATTTACCCAACACCTCAGAGAGCTCCCACCAACACATCTACCTTTTTGGAAAGGTCAGACTTTTTAAAGGTTAATTGTTACCCTTAAGAAAAACGTAAAAACAAACTGCATGGCTGCATATTTAGTGAGTGTTTGGAATAGCATTTCCCAGAAGCACAATTCCTGATGATTTGATTTAAACAAATAAAGCGGGCTCTGCAAGTAAAGCGCCATGGGCAACTTCGGACTTGGAAAAAGCGCACATGCCGTCTGTGGTTTAAGGAGTATTATTATACTTCTGAAATGTCCTCTGGCCAAAGAACCCCAGCCAGCCAGGAATGTGAGCCGTGCTAAATCCTTGGATCTGTGTGTGTGTACTGTGGTGGCTGAACAGGTGAGCTCAGAAGGGCCTCAAGATTTCACTACCGGCCCTCTTGTCAGACCTCTTTCTCCCTTAGCAATGGCCTCCCCTCCCAGGTTGACCAGCAGCCTCTCTGATGGGGACTGTTCCGTTAGTCTCTTTCCCTCTCCCTCCTTGCGGTCTGTAGGAGAGCTCTCCCCTAATGCCCTGCAGGTAGGTGCCTCTAGCCACGTGGCCAAACCAGACCGGTGTCTCCATTTCCCGTAGTGCTGGCTCTGCCATTCACCCCTCCCCATACAAGCTCTTCCTTCCCCCTCCCTGTACAAGCTCTTTCCTCTTCCTGCCTGTGCTCACCGCCCTCAACTTGAATCGGCCACTGGTTTTCTCATGACTCAGTGTTCTTTTAGGATACTGTCCACCCAGTTGCCAAGTCCTGTTGATGCTTTTCTCCCGGTCTGACTCAGGATTGTCTCTTTTCATTGCTGTGGCCACCCCTCTGGTCAGAACCTCTTTCCTAGATTACCACAATAATTTCCCACCTGTCTTTGTTGTGGGGCATCCGTGTGGAACACTGACACAGACGAATTTTCCTGAAGATCCCTTGTGATTCTATAAATCTCTTGATCAAAGTTCTTACTGTTTTCTTATTACCTCTGAAATGGAACTCAGAATTTCAGTATCTTCTACCTTTGTCCTAATCTTTTAACTCTCCACCCCCCGCCTTTTAAATTGTAAGAACATTCAAGAGAACTCCTCTCTTAGCCAATTGGTAAGTGTACAATATGGTATTAACTAGAGGCACCATGTTGAACAGATCTGTGGAATTTATTCATCTTATATAACTTTATCATGTCAAAGTGAATCGTCTCCATTCCCCAAACTACAGTTCATCTCTCCCCTGTGCTTTTCCTGTTGCCCTTCACATACCTGGAGGCCTGGAATGCCCTCTATGCTCCCCTCCTTCAGGGATATCCTGGGGTGCCCCATCTGCCCACCCCGTTTCCTGGTCACTACATTTGTGTTCCTTGGGGGTCATTTCTCACAGGTTGCTGGGTCTTAGGGCTATTTGTGTCCAACAACAATAGGTTGTTAATCCTATTGGAATGTAACTTATTTATCTTTTAACCTCACAGGCAAACTTTCTGAACTTTTTTTTTTTTTTAATCTGTAGAATAAGGGTAGCTCTTCCCCCAAAATAGATGTTTGGGAACTATTAAATGACTCAAGCATATAGGTTCCTAACAGAGTATCTGGCATACTGTAGTAAATACACAATTATTGTCCATAGTAGGTATGGTCATTTTCAAAGGACGGAAGAAGGAAGGGAGAAAAGAAAGAATGGAGGGAAGGAGGAGAAGGAAGGAAGAAGGGAAGGAAGGGAAAGAAAGAAGGAAGAGAAAGGAAGAGAAGGAAGGAAGAAAGAAGGGAAGGAAGGAGGCAAGAAAGGGAGAAAGGGGTAAATAAAATAAAGCCAACTGCTAGAACGTCCTTAACTGTTTTCCCCTTTGCAGTCAGACTGTATCCTTCCAGCCCCTCTGGCATAGGCTACTCCATCCCACCTCTGTGCCTTTATAATTTCTTTAGATTTTTCCAAAAGTACTGCCATGTGCTAAATCCCTTAAGTATTTAGATAAGATTTAGGAGGGATCCTCTCCATAACCCTCACTGGCCTCCTTGGAGGAGGCCACTTAGAGTTGTGCTGGCTCAGTGGGGTACATCAGGAGGAGAGGGAAACATAGGTATTGATTCCTGGCTTCTTTCTTTCTTGGTTAACCAGGCTGGCTCCCTGAGTGAAGGCCTCCCCATCTGATATTACCGTCTTATTCTTCAGGTCAGGTGACCCCTCCTCCCTTCTCCCCTCAGCTGCTACTCCTGCTTGTTACTCACGCCAAGGTGACTGTGTATTCCTCTATCTCTGCCCACAACTTAAATAGCTACTTTATTAAACTCCCCTTACATCCTTCCAAGATGCTAATATTTTGATTGATACACTCCATGAATGCCCGGTGGATTCAATCTCAGAAACATTGTGTCCAGCAAAGAAATCTTCCACAAAAGAATGCATGTGGGGGCACCTGGGTGGCTCAGTGGGTTAAGCCTCTGCCTTTGGCTCAGGTCATGATCCCAGTGTCCTGGGATCGAGCCCCGCATCAGGCTCTCTGCTCAGCAGGGAACCTGCTACCCATTCTCTGTCTCTGCCTGCCTCTCTGCCTACTTGTGATCTCTGTCTGTCAAATAAATAAATAAAATCTTAAAAAAAAAGAATACATGTGAAGTTCAAGAACAGATAAAAATAATCTATGGTGACAGAAGTCAGAACTGTGGTTGTTTGGTTTTGGGTGGGGTTTTGGCAGGAGGGAACTTTCTGAGGTTTTGGAATTTTTTTTTTTCTCATGATTGGGATGATGGCTATGAAACTATATATCATTGTCAAAACTCATTGAATGCATACAGACATTTCCTTGTATCTAAATTATACCCCAATAAAAAGTAAATATATGGGATTACATAGAAAAGTCCTTACATTGAAATATATTTGACAAAACATTAAACACGAGTTTGTGGTATGGAATAAAAAACATCTTCCTTGCTCTTCAATACACAGATCAACACACATCAAAATTCTATACAACCGGTATCTTGATGAACTCGCAAACTTGGTGGGGGACCTGTGGGAGCCATCCCCTTTCTTCCAGCTCAGTGCTGTCTCCCGCCATCCTCCACAGCGCACAGCACAGACTGTGGTGACCACTGGATGGTCAGGTGTCACTGAGTACAGGCAATGTCTTTTCACAAGGAACGTAGGATGTTTAGAAACTGGGGTACAGTTCCTGGCACAATTCTATACACAGAGTAGGTGCTTAAAGTCTAAAACCAGAAGTCAGCCTTCATTTAATAAACATTCAAAGAATGCTTATTCTGAGCCAGACAGTGAATTGGCTACTGGCAGAAACTATTCTTTACTTTGAAAATTGAATCTCCTGTACTTGGAAGGCTCCTTGGCCCTTGGAGATTTGGTAAACCTCATTCAACCCTCCAAGGTCATGGGTTTGTGAAGGAATGGGACCCTCCCACATTCTCTGATTTTTTTTTCCCCCTCAGCAGAGGCCCTCGTCTCTACTTCTGTTACCATTCCTGTCATGTCAATGACACTCCCATGACAACCTGGGCTCAGAGGCATGCTGTTTAGGTGATCTCCATAAAAAGAGAAAATCTACTCCAGTCAAGCATCATAAGCTGAGTGACTTTATGAAAGATATTGGGGTGTCATGGTGGAGGGTCACCCCTGAATATGGCCAGCCTCTTGAGTGTTCTCTGCTTGCCAGCTCATGGTCCACTGACTTCCTTCATTTGGATCCCAGCCAGTGACCTTCCCTACCCTACCACTTGGGGAGTGGAATCTATTTCATCCACTCTTCCTTGAACCACTATGTCCTTTTCCCTACTTATTCTGAATCATTTTTTTCAGGGACCAATCCAACCAGGTTATTTTAACTTTCATACAATTTCCTGAAATTCTTGTAAATATATTTTTTCCATCTTGTTACATCTGCTAGAAAAATATTTCAATCTCCTGTGATGGTTCCAGTGCAGATTATTTCTCCAGGTGGTGGATGAGGAAAGGACAATAGAGTGCACCCAATTGTGGTCTCTGGCCATCCCCATCCAACATTTCTTCCACCTTAGTTGCTGTGTAGTACTTGCCTCTGAGACCCTGCCTGAGGAATCTGTTTCCATGGCACAACCTGGATTTGGGATACATGTTGTCCCTTCTACACAAAGCTTCTTAGCCAGGATGGGACACTCATGGTCAGTGGTAGTTGTCAGGTAGCCTGGGGGTATCCAGCTGTCATGGGTAACAGAACTGCATGAACGTTTAAAGGCAGCTGGATATGAACAGCCAGAATTCCCAGAATTCCCAGGCTGGATTTTCTACATCTACTCCACCCTCAGAGCCATATCTGTCTCTGAATATACCCTTTGGGAGCTAGGGTTGTGAGGGGGCACCTACTTTGACTGGCTCTTCTTCATTCTCTGACCTTAATTTCTGGAGTCCCCACAGGAATTTATCGTTTTGGTGCAGTTGGTCCTAGGATGTCTATCAAGAGTTGAATGCAAAATAAATGGAGAGCAGTTCCACTGTACGAAGTGTTGGGCACCATTTTGTATTTTCTTGAATCTGTTCCATGTAGTTGGGCTCTGAAGAATGCTGTGAGCAGTTGCCTGAGAGATCACACATGCATCTGGAAGGGAGTAGGCGTAGGGTCTCTCCATAGCCTCTAAGTTGTTCAGAGGATCCTTTCTGACTAAAATTGAGGAACCTAATATAACTTCTTCTGAGAATATTGCCTGGTTGGGGGTTTAGCCTTTAGAGTAAGTTTTAGTTTGGGGAATCTGAATGTAAGCTTCTAGATTTCTGTGAGGATTGTTTCCTGAAGGTAGCAGGTTCCCTGAAGGTAGCAGTCTACTATTTCCCCAAAGTCATAAGAACTGGGAGACTTTGTCTCAGTCTTTTGTGTGGGCTCAGTTTCTCTGGCTGTGCCTCACTGTCAATCAATTTCTTGCCACCTTGCTCCAGATGGGTCTGATCTTCTAAACTGCAATCATGAGGGGTTGGTATATAGCTTACTGCAAAAGTCTGGGGCAGGTCTTACACCTTGACGTCTTTTCTCCTTCCTATTGGTGCAAGTTCAGAAATGTGCCTTGTGGGTCATGGTACCCTCACATTGCTGCATGCCAGTGTGAGTCCTCTTGGATATTCTGCTCTGGAGACGGAGAGATTTATGACTTCTGACCTTGTATAATTTCTAATTCTGGACCATGCATTTTTTCCTATTAGTCACTGTTTTTCCACATCTGAGGTCTGCCTTCCTTAAAACATTTCAGTGGCACATTTCCATTGTAGCTCAAAATCCTCCTCTTCAATCTGGCATTACCTTCCCAATAATGCCTTATCTAGCCTGGCATCCATGTATCTGTGACCAGGGAGTCCAGGCTTGCTTGAAGTTACCCCTTGACTGAAGACTGGGCTCTGGGGAATTCTGTGCTGACAGGAGAAAAAAAGGCCCTTCTCAATTATCTCAAGCTGGGTGATCAAGGACTGACCTCTTTTAGGATTGAGCATCACTAGAAGCTGCATTAACCACCAATTTCCAGGATTACCTATGGTTGGTCAGTTGATAAGTTGATTTTTTGTTCTTTATTACCCTGGCCAGGACACCAGGACATGCTCTGTATGAATTGCTCTGTACCTGCCTTGACAGGAACATCATTCCCTCACATTGTCATGTTGGTCTCAGGGTTGCGTCTCTGATTTCATCTGACCCAAACTTCACCATGGCCCACACAGGAATGATCATCTTTCTCCCTTCACCTGTACATCCACTGATTTGGCCATCAGGATAAGGGTGGTCATTTCATTTCCATTCCATTGGGGTTCAGTTTCTCAGCTTTAAGATCCTAGGCAGCACCCTAAGATCACTTGGGGCTGCTTTTCCTCCTGATGTTTTGGTAAATAGGACTCAAGCGTTCAATTTCATGGACTGTGTGAGTTCAGAGCTTTCTGCACAATTCCTGTGAATTCTAAATGTGAGTCCTCAGAGTCCCCCCCCAAAGACCTCTTTGCTGACTTAGATGCAAATCTGGGCCCATTCATAATTTCCTTCTAAATTTGACTCAAACCCAGCTCATATTCTGCCACTTCTGTGTTCTGTTTGTTTTTGTTTTTGGTAGGAAATAAGTGCTACAGGCCAGACAGCTTTTCTTTTTCTCCTTCCCTCAATTATGATGAATATAGTTTTCCTTCTTTCCTTAGCAAAGCGTTCCAGAGTTGGACCTTGATATAGTCACCAATATTACTCCAGGCTCAATTTCAGGCCATAATGCCAGCATGAAATTGGTTTGTGTTTACAAACAAGGAGGTTGGTGATGATTATTTAACAGTAGTTGGTCTAAGAGATGTGATCTAAATGTAGATAAATGAGAAAAATGAGAGTTAAACCACTTATTTCCCCATTCAGATAGGTTTCCACAAAAAGTACATTAGCTGTTTTTCCTACTCCTTGAGCTTACTTTTTATTAAAATAACTGCATTCCTATTATTAAGTATTTGCTACATTCATATTGTAAATAAGATTTATAATATGCCTTAAATAAATGATACACACTGAGTTACAATTGGTACTTGGCTTAGTTCAACTTCCCAGCTACTTTATTTTTTAATTTTTTAAATTTTTTTTATTTTTTATAAACATTTAATATATTTTTATCCCCAGGGGTACAGGTCTGTGAATCACCAGGTTTACACACTTCACAGCACTCACCATAGCACATACCCTCCCCAGTGTCCATAACCCCACCCCCCTTCTCCCAACCCCACTTCCCAAAGCAACCCTCAGTTTGTTTTGTGAGATTAAGAGTCACTTATGGTTTGTCTCCCTCCCAATCTCATCTTGTTTCATTTACTCTTCTCTTACCCCCTTAATCCCCCATGTTGCATCTCCTCTCCCTCATATCAGGGAGATCATATGATAGTTGTCTTTCTCCGATTGACTTATTTCGCTAAGCATGATACCCTCTAGTTCCATCCACGTCATCACAAATGGCAAGATTTCATTTCTTTTGATGGCTGCATAGTATTCCATTGTGTATATATACCACATCTTCTTTATCCATTCGTCTGTTGATGGACATCTAGGTTCTTTCCATAGTTTGGCTATTGTAGACATTGCTGCTATAAACATTCGGGTGCACGTGCCCCTTCGGATCACTACGTTTGTATCTTTAGGGTAAATACCCAGTAGTGCAATTGCTGGGTCATAGAGTAGTTCTATTTTCAACATTTTGAGGAACCTCCATGCTGTTTTCCAGAGTGGTTGCACAAGCTTGCATTCCCACCAACAGTGTAGGAGGGTTCCCCTTTCTCCGCATCCTCGCCAGCATCTGTCATTTCCTGACTTGTTAATTTTAGCCATTCTGACTGGTGTGAGGTGATATCTCCTTGTGGTTTTGATTTGTATTTCCCTGATGCCGAGTGATGTGGAGCACTTTTTCATGTGTCTGTTGGCCATCTGGATGTCTTCTTTGCAGAAATGTCTGTTCATGTCTTCTGCCCATTTCTTGATTGGATTATTTGTTCTTTGGGTGTTGAGTTTGCTAAGTTCTTTATAGATTTTGGACCCTAGCCCTTTATCTGATATGTCGTTTGCAAATATCTTCTCCCATTCTGTCAGTTGTCTTTTGGTTTTGTTAACTGTTTCCTTTGCTGTGCAAAAGCTTTTGATCTTGATAAAATCCCAATAGTTCATTTTTGCCCTTGCTTCCCTTGCCTTTGGTGATGTTCCTAGGAAGATGTTGCTGTGGCTGAGGTCGAAGAGGTTGCTGCCTGTGTTCTCCTCAAGGATTTTGATGGATTCCTTTCTCACATTGAGGTCATTCATCCATTTTGAGTCTATTTTCATGTGTGTAAGGAAATGGTCCAATTTCATTTTTTTGCATGTGGCTGTCCAATTTTCCCAACACCATTTATTGAAGAGGCTTTCTTTTTTCCATTGGACATTCTTTCCTGCCTTGTCAAAGATTAGTTGACAATAGAGTTGAGGGTCTATTTCTGGGCTCTCTTTTCTGTTCCATTGATCTATGTATCTGTTTTTGTGCCAGTACCATGCTGTCTTGATGATGACAGCTTTGTAATAGAGCTTGAAGTCCGGAATTGTGATGCCACCAACTTTGGCTTTCTTTTTCAATATTCCTTTGGCTATTCGAGGTCTTTTCTGGTTCCATATAAATTTTAGGATTATTTGTTCCATTTCTTTGGAAAAAATGGATGGTATTTTGATAAGAATTGCATTAAATGTATAGATTGCTTTAGGTAGCATAGGCATTTTCACAATATTTATTCTTCCAATCCAGGAGCATGGAACATTTTTCCATTTCTTTGTGTCTTCCTCAATTTCTTTCATGAGTACTTTATAGTTTTCTGAGTATAGATTCTTAGCCTCTTTGGTTAGGTTTATTCCGAGGTATCTTATAGTTTTGGGTGCAATTGTAAATGGGATTGACTCCCATCCGCAAATCAATCAATGTGATACAACACATTAATAAAAGAAAGAACAAGAACCATATGATACTCTCAATAAATGTTGAAAAAGCATTTGACAAAGTACAGCATCCCTTCCTGATCAAAACTCTTCAAAGTGTAGGGATAGAGGGCACATACCTCAATATCATCAAAGCCATCTATGAAAAACCCACCGCAAATATCATTCTCAATGGAGAAAAACTGAAAGCTTTTCCGCTAAGGTCAGGAAGATGGCAGGGATGTCCGTTATCACCACTGCTATTCAACATAGTACTAGAAGACCTAGCCTCAGCAATCAGACAACAAAAGGATATTAAAGGCATCCAAATCGGCAAAGAAAAAGTCAAACTATCACTCTTTGCAGATGATATGATACTGTATGTGGAAAACCCAAAAGACTCCACTCCAAAACTGCTAGAACTTGTACAGGAATTCAGTAAAGTGTCAGGATATAAAATCAATGCACAGAAATCAGTTGCATTTCTCTACACCGACAACAAGACAGAAGAAAGAGAAATTAAGGAGTCAATCCCAGCTACTTTTAATCACCACTTAATGCAATCCTGGCATTAACACTGAGGTATAAATATATTCCACACACATTTCTTATTCTACGGGTCATACTGCTTTATAGACAGGTTCTTTCCAAAGTGTCAGCTTGTCTGCCTTTCAAAAGCCTAGACATGGTTCTACATAGGGATTTCTGCTAAAAAACATTTTAATTAGACATTTAATCTGTTTAATAGTAAAGCAATCACTGCCACCATCACCACCACCACCATCACCACCGTCATCACCATCACTACCATCATCACGGCTATCATCATGTTCACCATCATTATCATCACTACCATCAAGATCACCACCATCATCACCACCATCACCACCATCATCATCCTCACTATCATCACCACCACCACCACCATTACCACCATCACCACCATCACCATCATCACTATCACCATCACTACCATTACCACCACCACTGTCATCATCATCACCATGAGCATCATCATCATTAAACTTGCAGCCTTGACTCTTTTCATGATATCTTGACTCAAACATTTGCAATAGCTTGCTGTTCTTCTCTTAGCCCATAAACCATTCTCTCCACATGACGTCCACACAATTTAAAATCATAATCTACTCTTGTTTAATAGTATACTGCTGCCATTGTTTGCATTATCTGTAGATGTATTTTTTAAAAATAAGATGTCCATACCATTTTGTCTTCTTTTTTTGCTCACAAATATCAACATTTTCCCAGAGGTTTCAGAAATGTAAATCTTTTTTTTTTTTTCTTTTCCTTCTTCCTCTTTTTCTCTTCCTCCGACTCTATCTTCTTCTGGCTTAGACTGATAACTTATTTACTTATGTGGTGTAGTTGACACAGAAATGTAATTCCTAGAACCCATGCAATTTGTTATTCTATCTGCATCTGCAACAATCAAAACTTTTATTTCCCTTCCCACATCTACAAATGCATTTGCACAGAAATTGGCAGGGGTTTAGGTCAGACTGCCTGGGTCTGACTGTAGACTTGGTTCTCCAGAGGCTCTATGACTTCAGGTCCTCCTTGCCCCACTGTTCTCATCTACGTAGGTCTGATAATGAGAGTACCCATGTCAGAGGATTTCTGTGAGGACCAAATGTGAACTATGTGAGAAGCCTTTGGGTCAGTGTCCAGCACAGAGTAAGCACTTGATAAATGTTGTCTCTTATTCTTTTCTCATTCTTATTCTTATTCTTTGCCAACATCTCCATTAGAAATTGCCATCTAGTTTCCCTGGCTGCCTGCATGTCTGCACAGGTTGCAGGTTGTGCATTGCATACCCTTAATTTTTTTCATTCTTCACAGTTCATGGAGAATCCCTTGAAAATTCTGTACTGCTTGCTTAAAGTGGCTTTCCGGTAGAGTAAAATAAAGTAGTTTTGTGTGGAGGCTAGCTGGCCACTTCGCATTAATTACAGGAATAATAATAGTGCTCCCTAAGAAAGCAGCTATTGCTTTTGGAAAATTCAGGTGAGCAGAGCTTTCTAAAATACAATTTGTTCGACAACAAGCAATTTTATTTCTTCACAGGTAGATGCAAACCAAGAGTCAACTAAGAATGTAAGGAGCGTAAGGAACTGTGTGGAATTAGAATGACTGCATTGCCTAGAAACCTACCTAGCTGACTTTCTGAATGAAATGGTCTTCAACTAATTTACTCTTAACCAGTACCCCTATAGCTAACTGTATTGCTTACAAGTCCCAATTAGACCACATGAAGTCTGCCAAGTTGAATTTCATTTCTCTGTCTCAATTTTTCACTTGCCAATTGAAGAGAAACTTGACAGGAATGTAAAGTACTTTGAAATGTAAATACAGCTATATATATTTTAATTTTTTATATGTATTATAAACTATAAAATACTACACAAATATCTTAATAAAACTGTGTATTTTCCTCTGAAAGAAGATAAAGGTCCAGAGATTGTTTTAACTCATATTTTTAGGAAGGCTATCTTTCAATTAAATTTAGGAATGGTTGTCTTTGTGAATGAGGCAAAGTTTATTCAGATATAGGTTTCATTCACACTGTAGAGGGACTCCAGCTCAGATCTCTGTATAATATAATGCTATTTTTTCTTTTCAGAAATGCCTTTAGTTTTCAAAGTTTACCTGTGTAGGCAGGTAAGACCAAGGTCATACACCTTCCCTCACTGTGTGCTGATGAGGTTGTACATTGGGTGAATTTCATTTTTGGATTGGCAAAGACAAAAAGTATTATATGGTAGAAAGCACAGTGGATTTAAAATTAGCAGACCTGCGTTTGCCTTTGATTCTCCTGAGTAATCTCAGACAAATTAATGAATCTCTCCCTACCACCTTGCTCTTCTATCCTCTTGCTGAGCCCTCTGAAATGTATTGTATGTCTGAATTGTTCAGACACCCACTTACTTCTGTTCTGAGTATCAGTGGACTCAAATATAACCATTTGTAGTTACCACCATAAAAACAATAAACATAACCGTTTTAGCTAGCTAGATTGTTTTTTAGCACTTTCTTGGAATCTCAGAGATAAATTTTGGTTCAGATCTCAGAGATGATCAGATGTCTGGTTTTTTCTTTGCGTATTAATTTAATACTAAGCTTTGATTAGAAAATATATGATACTTATTAAAATAAAAATTTTCTTTCATGTCCTCATATTCTTTTAAAGACTTAAGAAACTATTTTCAAGGGAAGAAAGATATATTTAAAAAGTACAAAAGCTATAGGAACAAATATGTTATAGTTAGAAATTACTCCCCAAATTCATATATGGAAGTTCTAACTGCTAGAATGCTATCTTACTTGGATATAGGGTCATTGCAAATGTAATTAGTTAAGATGAGGTTCTCCTAGAGTAGGGTGAGTTCCTCATGTGATATGACTGATGTCCTTATAAAAAGGGGGAATTTGGACACAGGCACACCCTGGGAGAATGTCTAATGAAGATGAAGGCAGAGATCCAGGTGTTGCTTCTACAAGCCCAGGAATGCCGAAGATTGCCAGCAAATCCCCAGAAACTAGGAGAGAAGCCCCAAAAGGCTTTTAGGAGATTGTTGGTAAAAATACAATTGTTAAAGGAGCTTCTGGTGATGTCTCAGATGGAAATGAGGAGTATGTCTTTGGAAACTAGAGAAAAGATCTTTGTTAAAATGTGGCAGAGGACTTGGCTGAATTGTGTTCTGTTTTTGGAAAGTAGAACCCATAAGCAACAGACTTGAATATTTAGCTGAAGAGATTTCTAAGCCAAGTGTTGAAGGTATGGTCTGGTTTCTTCCTGTTGCTAATAGTAGAATGGGAGAAGAGAGAGGCGAATTGCTGGGCAACCATCTGTTAAGGAGATTAGGTCTGTGGCTTGTGATCCCATCAACCATCTCAGCAAAATGCTGCCAGCTTGGATTTAAAGGAGACAGTTATGGGATGGAATGATGGGAGCCTGCTGGTCTTCTAGGATTCCACAGACAAAAAAAAAAAAAAAAAAAAGGCTGATAGTGCTATTCAGCTGTGAACAATGGACTCATGTCCAGTGGGACAGAATCTGCTGCCACTAATGAAACTTGATGACATTCTCCTTCCATATCAAATTTTTTGTCCTACCTGCTTGGTTTTGATCCATTAAGAGCTTTCTCTCATTTTTTTGCCGGCTGGGGTGCAGAGTGCCGAGTCTGTATTTGGAGGAGGACGACCGTCAGGTTGGGGTCCCAAGACCAGAAATGTAAAAACGCATGTTCTACTCACCACTGCCAGCTTGCATGTGCATGTCTCAGCCATCTCCAGGAAAATCTGCTGCTTATATGTACTCTCGTTTTGGTCCTAATTCTTGTGCCCATTTCTAAATGATATACCTTCACCAAGGGTGGTTTGGGATTTTGGTGGCCACTCTGGGTAAGATTTGACTAGAATGAAATTGTTCCTATAACAGATACCTTAGGAAAGAAAGGGAATATAATTTCTTAGAACCAATGGGCAGCATTTTTGACAGGTGTGCAGAACCCCCAAATGAAATTCTGATTCAAAACTTGCTTCCCTAATTGTGCTTGGCCAGAGCTAATGAGCCATTTCATTTTGGCAACAATAGACTGGACTCATATCCCTAGTATATCCTCCTCCACTGTGTCCTTGGTTGCTTTTCAACATCAGCTCTCTCTTTCCCCTCATCCTTTGATCTCTCTCCTTCCTCATCTTTGTCAACTCCTCCCTTTTCTTGTCCAGACCCCCTACTTTTTTCATGATGACTCTCATAGACTCCAAAATGTCAGCTGCTTCTTAAGATCCCTCCTCCCAGGAGCCAACTATTCAGGCATCTCTAGAACTTACATCTCGGACCTGGACTAAATTAAAGATTTCCATACATGCATACAACTATTCATAAAATAATTCAGAATTATTTTGGGTGTGTATGACCCAGAGTTACCTGACCTCTATCAGCTTATACACATGGTGGTCAGACCTCAGATGCTAAGTCCTGGCTGGCAAACATTAGTTAGACTGGAAAGAGATCTACAGGATGCCTCTTTCTACAATAAACCTGGAGGTTAAAAAAAAGTCTAGAGAAGTTAAGTCTCCTAAAAGCCACATCTGAAACATTTCCAACAGAAATTGATTGGACCATAATTTAATCATGAAAAGCAGAGAAAACATGCAACTATAGGAGATTTTTGGGAAAGACAAGAAAACACTTACTAAAAATATTCAAGAGTTTTAAGGAAGGCATCAGTGTAACAATGGCCATTTAACTTCATTTGTCAATGAAATTAAATCTGAAATTGGAGACCTAATTCGAAAACAGAAAGTAGAATGGGAAATAGCCCCTTTGTTTGAACCACAATACCTGGAAGGCCATTTTGAAGAAGATTTAGAATAAAAATGGAATAGGACCCCAAATAAACTTATGCCCTGTAGATCAAGTAACTGGGTAGCTCACTTCCCAGTTGATCACTTTCTGACAAGGACGCATACAGGTATTGTAACCAGAAGGCACCCTGGAAAAAAAGATGGTCTCATCTTGCAAAATAAAAACAAGACAAAGACAACTCCTTCAAGTTAGATCAGTGAGCATGCTTCAAGGAGAACAAAAGCACCCAGTACCTGCTTTACCCTTAAATACTCGTGGTGAATTAACTACATAGATAGATGGTCAACCTCATCAATTCCTGGTGGGTATGGTTACTTTTTCTATGTTAAACTCTGATATCATTGCTCAAATTCTTCCAGATAAACATGTCAGTAGGTGGCAGATGTTTCAGATAACACAGAGCTTTTCCCAATATCCCAGCTTTTATCGGTAAACTTTTGGCTCCTTGACTGGGAAACATTCCTTACTTCTGTGATACTACCCCTGCACATTTAATAGGGAGAGACTTATTTTGCAAATGGAATTGTAATTTGATACAATTTCACAGTAGAGGAACTGTTTCTTGAGGTTCCAGTGGATTCTTCTACTTATAATCAGATGGTTTCTGCTCTGGATATACCTTTGCCTTCTCCATTGTGTTTGATGTATACCCACGTCAAGACCTTGACCCCGTACTTGAAATTCTATGGGCTTAAAAATTCCACTGAAATATGAAAAAAAAAATGAAGCAGAACTCATTAATTCAGAAGGATCCACCAAACTGTTAGATAAATTTCCCTAATATTCCTTAAAGCCAGAAGCAAATGAAGGGTTCCTATCTTCGTTAAAAGGTTTCTATCCAAAGTCCTTGTTATACTCTGTACTAGCCTTTATGACTCTGGTCTTGCCAGTAAAAAAACCAAATGGGCAAGGATATTGTTTTGTTCAAGACATCAAGGCTGTCAACAAATTTATCTCTTACTTTGTAGCAGTACCCAACACAAATACCAATGATGTTCTTCAGTTCCCTCTGAAGCCACTTGCTTTATTACAGTATGATTTTGCTCCTTCTTTTTTAGTGTGCCTTTAGATTAGGATAGTCAATACATTTTTGCCTTCACTTGGGGAGAATAACAATACACTTGGAGAGTCATGCTCCAGAGGCTCACTGAAGGCTCCTCCTATTTTTTCCAGGTCGTTTGTACTTTCTGAATTTTCCTTGTGATTTGCATCACTATTCATTGTTGCAATACCCGGACTGCAGCCAATCTCCTGCACCTGTAAGAAGAAGGGCAATTTCAAGATTTTCTTGCCTTAGTTAGGGGATGTTTTATACTACACTCAGATTTATTAGAGATCCCCACTGAGAACTCAGACCCAACACTATTTGTTTATGGATCCTTCCTCAAAGCTGAAACTGGAGAATATGCTAGTACCAGTTTAAGCTGTCTTCTAGAATGTATTCCTTACCATAGGTAGAATCAACCCAGATGGCAAATTTATTGCACTAACTAGAACCTGTCAACTAGCCAAAGAACAGGGTGCAAACATGCATACAGATATCAGGTATGCTTTTGCTTTTGGAGTAGCGCTTGGCTTTGGAATGCTTTTGAAAAAAAGAAGGGTTCTTATCTCTACTGGAATCCCTATCAGAAATGGGCAATGAGTTAGAGAACTTATACATGCACTCCTATGTCCAATAGAAGTGGCTATTATAAGGTCAAGGCCCATGAAAGGAAAGATAATATGGATGCTAAAGGAAACACTCTAGCACATCATTATGAAAAATAAGCAGCCTTAACTAAGGTTATGATCTTAATTAAACCCTCAAAGGATTTAACCGTGTCTTATAAAATATCAGTGATTACCTCGATTTTGAAAAGGAGGAATGGAAAAAAAATCTGGTTGCACCCTTCACTCTATTTCTGACACTACCAAGGTGGCCACTTGGTGGTACCAGATTATTTCAAATAGATATTAGCTAAATTTCTCTATGAAGCTACTCATAGTACAAATTGGTTATCATCTTAAATTAGCATTTGTGGGGAAATGTCCAAAGAATGGTTGGTTATTTTGAGGTCCTGTGTCACCTGTTAAGAACATAATCCTGAAAAAACTATAAAGAGGCATAGCCAGAAGACAAAGCCTCAGGGACCCTTTTGAACACCTTCAGATGGATTTTATCCAATTTCTAGTCTCCATGGGATATGAATATGTTTTAGTTATTGTATGTCTATTTTCAGGATGGGTTGAAGCACTTACTTGTCTAAAACAGTAGTACAGAAGTGAAACACTTACTTCATTCTCTGTTTATAATCCGAGCATACCAACTTTTATATCATGTTACTAAAGTGCGTACTTCATGGGAACCTTTATAGAAAAACTCTGTAAGACATCACCTATTACTCAAGAGCTACAATACTTTTACCATGCATGATCTGGAATGATCCAAAGAACCAACAGTATTCTTTCTTCAAAATTAGCAAAATTTTCAGAAACCCTATAGCTCCTTTGGCCAAAGCTATTCTGAAATAGCTTATGGCCATTAAGTTTATTCCTTCTAAAATATATTGGTGATGTCCCTATTAATTGGTAAGTTGAAATCTGATGAATTTAAGACTTTATTTCCAATATAAGATTCTGCCATGCTGCATGCAGACCTAGTAAAATATTACAGGTAACTCATGTCCTCTACCCAGGCTATCACCAGCAGATGAACTATTATCCCACAGTATCTTCCTGAACAGCTCCTTCCTGAAACTTCACCATGAGATTTCATAGATTAGAAGAGACATCCAAGAAAAAGTGTTCTTGAATCCTTTCGGAAGGGATCATATGTTCTGTTAACAACAAACACAGCACTGCAACTCCAGGGAGTCAATTTTTGGGTTCACATTTCACAACCAAAGAAGAAATTCAGAGGAGCACACAATTGAAAGGTACTCCAAAAGGGGACACCAAACTGTGGATTCTTAGAAATCTGGCCGGACCTGTTCTTCAGAAGTAGACAGCTGACCCGAGACCTTTGGAACAAGTATATGCCTTCAGATAGTGGAAGCTCTGTCAGTCCATATTGGATCTTTTAATGACTTCTTTTGTCTTTGTTATAATCGTTAAGTATGAACCTACTCATACTCTAACACCATTCTTAGATTATCCCAAACAGTACCCACTGCCTTCAACCTACTGACTACCAGATGTGCCATCCATCATCAACCCCTCATGATAAAACCTCTGGGCCACTCTGGTTTCAAGTGAGAAAGACACAGACAATGGCATTGCCACTTAAACCATATACAACTGACCCTAAACAGGTCACCTTAATTACACCTTAACACCTTGACTTTGCTAGTGTTCCTCTCTCCCAGAAAAAGAACTATTCATTACAATCTGTTGGTCAGACCCTAGGAAAGCCTAAATTTGAGCTCAACAAACGTTGTAGGGTAATAAGCCAAATAGATGCTAATACAGATCCAAGTGGAACTCAGCTGGTGTATGGCCTTGGTTTCAATCTCATGTCACCAACAGCTCCTTTTTTCCTGATCTCCATGTGCCCCTACTGCATATTATTTCCTTTGCAGCTGGGATCCTTGGTTCTATTTGCCTTTAACACCACATGTACTTTAAAAATGGGATTACAAGACTTGTTGATACACAGAGGCACTATTTCTATAAATCACGAAGGCTGGAAATTCTGACTCTAATGTGGGCTCTGAAACAAAGCCACTCTTGACTGGTCGGGCACTTTACCGGGAGGAATTACTGACCCATTGTTTATATGACTAATCAGAGCAGTGTTCTCAATGGGCACTAACTCTTGTACAGGTTATTAATGACATCACCTCTGCCCTTGCTGGAATACAATTTGGTCTCAACTCATCGACATGAGGAGTAATGGACATTGCTCCAGATGTTTTTATTGGTTGGTTATGGTGGAGTCTGGGCCATTGCTAACACTTTCTGCTGAGTTGGGTCAGTGAAACAGGGTGGAGCAGGCTTTATATTGCCTTAGGGAAAAAGCTACTTGATTCTGTTAAGGTTGATCCTCATGGCCTATGTGGGATTTGTTCCTGGCTTGCGTTGGGCAGTTGGGATTTCCAGGTCTGAAGCATTTTACAGGAACTATAAATTGTTCTTGTTTTTGTCAGGATGCTAGTCTGTTGGCATTCTATCCGGAGTCTTAAATGCTTCTCTGCAGTTGTTCTCTTATTGCCAAGATGCTACAATAATAAAAAGATTAAGAAGGTCCCACAGTACTTGGGATCTTGACCATGGAGAAAACGCTACAATCCAGAAATGGTGACAGTCTGGATCTCTAGCTTTCTCACAAGTGAGAGGTTCACCAGAGGTGGGACGGAGAGACTGAACAGACAAACGGATGATGGCCAGACCACATATGACAACAGAATTCTGACGCACATAAGCAGCAACCAGTCCAGGAAGCCAAACCAGAACCTCTGCAGTAATTTGCCCCAGAATGGTGAGGGCTTGATCAATGACAGTTTCCCCACTTTTTATTCCCATCCCTGACCTGTGTCTGGTTTAGGACTAATCAGAGAAAGCCAGCTATGCTCCTCAAGCCAATTAAGCCAGATGCCTCCTCCTAGTTAGCCCACACTTACAAATGCGTGGCAAAAACCTCCAGGTAGGGCAACCTGAAGCCTTGCTTTTTCTTCCCTGTGCAGCTTTCCGGCTCCCCTACCTGCCTTTGAGTCTCTGCCAAGCTCACGTGGCAGTGGCTGACTCCTTGGCCATAGCAAGTGCCAAATAAACAGGCTGTTTGTTCTTACTTGCGGAGTCTTTATTTATTTCCATACTTGCCAGCAATAAAGAATAAAGGGCAATCTCCCTAATTAAGAATAATGTGCATATGGGTATGGGGGAGGAGGAAAGTCTGGGTAGGAGAGGGAAGAAAAGGGCAGTCTGATTTAGTACTAGGATGA
Organism: Enhydra lutris kenyoni; assembly: GCF_002288905.1. Taxonomy (NCBI): domain Eukaryota; kingdom Metazoa; phylum Chordata; class Mammalia; order Carnivora; family Mustelidae; genus Enhydra; species Enhydra lutris. The sequence goes on from NW_019154085.1 coordinate 106,373,561, forward strand.
AATAGAGAATATTTTCCGAGTTGCAATTTTCTTTACTTGCAGATAATAACCTTTTTCTAGTCATTGTCTCGCACATGGGGGGACAACTAATACATGTTCGTCAGATGAATGGGTGGATGGAAGCTCCTTCGCCCCTTCCTGCCTCCTCCACAGCAACTCTCAGAGCTCCTGTTGTCTGTAGGCTATTACTGACCTGGGCAGCTGGCCCTGGGCAGAACTGCACAGGCTAGTTTCATGCATCATTCTTCTGATTTTTCTTTTGGTGCTGAGGTTAGGTTCTATTGTTCTAGGACCCCTAAGTTCAAAAAGGTTGCTATTTAATATTAGATTCCTGGGGCACCTGCGTGGCTCAGTCAGTTAAGCATCTGCCTTCGGCTAGGGTTGTGATCTCAGGGTCCTGGGATTGAGCCTTGGATCAGGCTCCCTGCTTTGGGGGGTGGTGTTCTGCTTCTTTCCTTTCCCTCTGCCTTCTCCCCTCTGTTCATGATTTGTCCCTGTCTCATTCTCTCAAATAAATAAACAAAATTAAAAAAAATTAGATTTCTTTGATTCAGGAGAAAGACTCTATATGTTTTCAAGGGCAGCAATGATTTCGGAGTATTTTATTCTGAGGAAATTATGCAAGGGGTATTTTCAAATTGTTGAAGTCTTATCATTGTGGTTTTATAGGATGCAGGATTTATTCCTACAGCAAATGATTATAAGCATTTAAACAAGTTTCAGTAAATTAAGCTAAAGTAAAACACTGGTGAAAGGTATGACTTTATATTAAAATATCTCCATGGAGACAGTGCATCTGGTTGGACTAAGTGAGTCATGGCTCCGGGCAGGCATGATGTGCACGAGTTCACCTTGCATCCGCACTACCCCTCTGCTCCCCCTGATATTCTCCTAATCATTCCTCCTCATTTTTTTTCTTGCGACAGTTTTTCTTACCAACCGTAAGCACACTTTTTTTTTTTCTTTTTAAAAATAAATGAGGGACACCTGCCTCAACTTTCCTGACTTTGGTTGTCTTCTGCAGCTAACTTTCTTTACACTGTGCTTCTCTCGTTCCTATCTCCTGTCCTGGGTGTTATTTTATACTCATTTTATGATCATTTGATCAGTAGGCTAGGAGAACCTTTTTTTTTTTTTTTTTAAGATTTTATTTGACGGAGAATGAGAGCACAAGCAGGATGCAGAGGAAGAGGGAGAAGCAGACTCCCTGCCGAGCAGGGAGCAGGACATAGGGCTCAATCCTAGGACTCTGGAATCATGGCTTGAGCCAAAAGCAGATGCTTAGCCAACTGTGCCAACCAGGTGCCCTAGAACTATGTGTTTTGCTTACAGTTTAGCATAGTGCTTGACTCAGTAAATACTTATGAAATTAGTGGAACAGAAGCATTAAAATCATCTAACTACCTGTTTTCATATCTCTTTCCTCAATAACAATGCTGCTTTCTTAGAACCCAGTGGTGAGCTGTTTCATCATGCTGCACTTTGGACATGTAATAAATGTCTGTTGTTGAAATGAACTGGTTCTGTCTATCCAGTGTCATCATACCATCCCCGGTGGAAGCCTGGACCAAATAAAGTATCAACGTGCCTGACCGAGGAGAAGCCAATAATAAATTACAAAGGAAAGATGTGGCTGCCTCAGGGAACCCGCTCCATTTCTTGCAGAAGATGAGTGATTAAATCAAGGGTTAATTTACCTTGAGTGGCACTGGATTTATTGTCCTTTTGGTTTCTAAGACTGCTTGATAATTGGATTAGTAAGTTAGTGAAGGAACTAGGAAATTTTTATTAGAATGTCATGGAAAACTTCGTTTGAGAATCAGACCTGGCTTCTTTCTATTGTGTCTTTGGCTAACGATTGGCAAAAAGATTGTACTCTCTATGCTGCAATTTTCTCAGCTTAAAGGAAGATTTGGGAAGAAAAATCCCTTAAATTTTTAACCTCAAAATCCACCATGTCTTGGAAAGTAAGACAGCGTGTTAAATTTGAATTTTCATTTACTTATTTCAGCCATGCATTCTTGCAAGTTTTGTTTCATATCTTGTAAAAGTTGAGCACTTCTGAAAGAGTATTTAAATGACAGCATGATGCTGACTTAAGATAGAACAACAAAGCTGAAATGTAATAACATCCATTTTCTATTTTCATACCTACCTGGTCTCCCAATGATTTTTTACTCCTCATGAACATGTATGTTGACTGATTGTGCTCTGGCCCAGTTCTCTAATTATTTATGTATGGTACATTTTACGTGTATAGTAAGAATTTTTTTCTCTAACCCATTATGGAGACATGGTGTAGTGCATGGGCTTGTATGTCAGACGCAACTGGGTTTCAATCCCAGCTCTGGGGCTCAGTAGCTGTTTGATGATAACAATCTATATTACTGGCTTTAATTCCCATTCCTTCCCCTAATAAAGGATGATGGTGATGATATCTATACCATATTGTAGTTTTTGTAGGGATTAAATGCAATCATGCAGAGCCTCCGGGAGCGGCTGTGATTGAGTTCCCAAAACATTTCCAGTGCTGTAGTTCACAGTAGGTTCTCAGGTGGTGGGTTATTTACCTTCTACTATATTCAGAAAGCTTCTTGAATCAAGCAACTCTTTCCTCTTTGTAACTGCTACCACGCTATAATCAGCAATTATCAGAGAAAGAGCTTAATATTGGTTGAGGTGAAAGACAGCTTAATACCTAGAAGGAATATAGAGTTGAAGAATGTTTTCTTCAGGTCTGGGAATTAGAAGGGGGATCAAACCAATAAAATCAATAAAATGTAAATGTCACATTGTACAAGGGAGACAGGAGACTTCCCATGAATGGTGAGGTACAAGAGTGGCTGTGTTCTCAGGGTAGAATGAAAAACAATTCTCCCATTAAAATGCTTCTCTGGGGGTGCCTGGGTGGCTCAGTAGGTTAAGCCGCTGCCTTCGGCTCAGGTCATGATCTCAGGGTCCTGGGATCGAGTCCTGCATCGGGCTCTCTGCTCCGCGGGGAGCCTGTTTCCCTCTCTCTGCCTGCCTCTCTGCCTACTTGTGATCTCTCTCTCTGTCAAATAAATAAATAAAATCTTTAAAAAAAAATGCTTCTCTGGCTCATCTCGGCAAGGTGGCAGAATTGTAAAACTGTTGTGCATTATTTCCCAGTAAATCACGATGGAAATGCTATGAATTTGTGCAGGAGAACTTAAAGGATTCATCATGGTTTATTCCATTACAATAAACACCAAAGAAAGTAATAATGGTATGCCATTTATTATGTAGTATCGTCAACCTTTTTATATGTTAGACAGGATCTCTACAGGCTTGCTAATGGTATATAGGCCATAAAACCTTTACACAATAATGTTTAACTATATCTGAAATAGTGCAATCTTCTGGTGGTTGTGTAAGTGGTCTGGTTCTTAAATCTTCTCTATGAGAATAGCAGAGGTGCAACCAAAGGTCTCTGAGAATTTTTTTTTTTTTCCAGAACAGATGAAAATCGATTGACATATACTTACTGCTTATGTATGATTTCTAAGGCTTCGTCCTGGCCATGAATGATAACATGAGCCTATGAGCAATCATGATTACAACAGTTACTTCAAATTAACAAGACAAACAAAACTAAAATTGAGGCTAACAGAGGGAAACTCCCAAAATCTGAACTGGACTTCCTTGTTAGGCTTTATTCTGTTTTGCTTTAACCGGATCTCTAATCAAATGTACTTTTTACTTAACTTCTAGAAAACAAGTATCAATGCACTGAGAATGAACAGATAGGAATTGTTAAAATATTTTCAATAGTGAATCTGAAATGAACCATGTTTTGTTCCATGGAAATGCCTGCCACTGGTTTTCTCCCCCACTTTTCCTCCTCCCTCTCCCCTTGGTTTCATGCTTCCTCCTTCTCTCTCCTTCTTTGTCTTCATACTCCAGACTCCAGAGATCCTTTCTCCTTGTCAAATGAATGGCTGTCTTGTAAAACACAGCAGTCCTTCACAGAAAGGAACTGCAGGATGTCACAAGATCCAAGTCCATAGTTTCAGATTCAATCGCCCCTGAAAAACCCATAGATGATTGTTGATCTGGTTCTTAAACCTGATTCCCCATTCTCAGCTGAAGTGGTAATAAGGAAAGGTAAATTTCTGTGTGGGAGAACCCATCCAGAATTTACTAGCTTTAGTACAGTCTATTCCTAGAATTATAGAGAAAGGTCCAGCACCAACTACTCATGCATATATGAGATAATCGGCACATAGAACAGTCTCGTGATGCCACAGGTTAGGGTGTAATACATGGAGTGATTTATCTCCTTATAAACCAAAATTTACCTTCTGTCCGTGCTTCTTCCCAACTGGGTGAATACTGATCAGTGGGAAAAATCTAATGTTTTCTCCCATTTTACCAAATGCTGCAATGTAGACTATGGTTCAGAGCACTTAGTGTCCATGTAAAAATGAAACATGCCTTACTATTCCATGCCTAATACATTAAACAGTTCCTGTAGCCAATGAAAAATTCTGTTGTGAGTGAAGAACAGGAATTTAAAAAGAACTTGGCTGAGGCTATGGAGAAAGAAAGACCCCAAATACGGAACTGAAGGTTTCCTTTTGGCCTGTGATCTCTTGCAGTTATCAAAGTGAGTCCAACTGGAACCTGGAAGAGTTGAAATGGGTCATTTAAATCAGGAGGATGGTATGGTAGTTGTGAATGTCTTGTGGGTTTTAAGCATGGAAACAGGAATGGGTTTTAATTTCTAGAAGCAGGAATTCCTTTTGTTATGCAATGGCTGAACAATCTGTTATTTCTGTAAATGCATTGCTCAACTCCATCAAAATAGAAGGACGTTGTCTGAAGATGGGTCAAGTTTATTCCACCTAGAGGAATTCCAGAAGGTGGTTTCTGTTGCAGATGTTGCAGGGAAATTTCTCGTGACCCAATCCAGTGTGGCCTGGGTCCCTGCCAGTCTCACTACTTTGGTAGGATTCATAGGTACTGGAGATGGAATAGCAGCGAAGTCAACCCAGAAATTAACACTGACCTCTTTTTGTAAAAGGCATAACTGAGTGGTGATGTCCATATAATTATTCTTTTTTTTCTTTAGATGACAGTGACTGCAGGTCTATTTTATAACTTCAAAAGAATGTTTTACAGTCCCGTGATACTAGACTTTTGTAATGGAGAATGACAGATTGGTCAGGGGAAAGGGAGGTCCTTGTTTTCCAAGGGAGGGATGCATGAGCAGTCAAATGAGTTCAGGCTTTGAAGCTGGCAGGGCAAGCTGAAAGCCTCACAGTCTCAGGGAGGAGAGGCAAATCATTTACCCTCTTTGAGCGGCAGTGTCCCTATCTGTTAAGGGAGCATGATAAACCCTGCCTAATGTAGCAGTGTGGGGGACATAGTAGACATCAATACATTTCAGCTATTATAATTATGAAAAAACTTGTCTGGTAAATGCCGAATGTCAATTAAATCCCAGGGGAAAGTTAGAACTACATAGATACCTCTGTGACACCATTTAAGTGCAATTGATTTGACCATGTAAATAATACTTACCAATAAATAGAGCGATTTCCCACAACAAATTCCCTAAGGCAGATTTCCTAAGCAAATTTCCTATGGCAAAGCATAACCAGACTCCGTCCACGTGTGTTTGAAAATGTTTTGTACTTCTGAGCATTCTTACAGGTCATTAGCCCAGAGAGGCGGGGGAGTGCTCTGCCCAGCAGCTGGCTTTAAATCCCACCTCTGTTGCTACAGTGTAACAGAGTATACCTGATTGTAACAGTATACTCTGTCATACTTTGGATACTCTGGGAGTACAGCAGAGGCTGTGAGGACCAGGACCTAACTCCCCAATCTGGACTGAAGTTCTTCATCTGAGAAATGAAGAGGAATTGTAGTGCCATTTTGAAGGCGGCAATTAGGATTAAACATAATCCATGCAGAACATGTAAAGCTAGAAAGTGCTCAACATACCTTATTATTTTGTGTTTGTCCTTTGAGTCAGATTTGGGCAATAAAAAAGTTGGAAGAGTCTACCCTGATAATGTAGTGCCATGTTGTGTCTTGGGGATATTTCAGGCAGTAACTGGTCAACAAAAGAGACGGACGGCTATTATATTTAACCCTTTAAATGTCAAAGGTGATTGAGACTTTTCTCCCCCGTATCCCATGTCTTTAACATTAGATACGACATTTTGGATGCTTTATCAGATAATGAATACAAAGATTGGTTTGACAATGATAGGGATCTAGGAACTGATCTAATAGAAGCATGAGGCCTTTAGAAGCATACCATTAGAAGGATAATACTGAAAAACCTTATACCCATAAAACCATTAGAAGCATAATACCTAAAAAATTAAATTGGCATCCTATCAAAGGGGGCACGTCAATGAGCCAAGGCTGAGGTCCAAGATGGACTCTTCATGCGGAGAACAGATGGGAAACAATAAGGTCAAAGACAGTGAATGTCTTGCTAGCGTTCTTGACTTCTATTATTTTGCCAGAATCATCAGCCGCTCATGCGTACAAGTCGACACCCCCCTTGAGAGTTCAGACAGGACGTGTTCTCATTAAAATTAAAGGTAAAAAGATTAGTACTCACTGGAGGAGATGTTTTGTGGATATCTTCAATTAAATCTCCGTAGTTTATAACTGTATATTTAATTTCCTCACACAGAACCTAGTAAAGAGCTATAATACCTCAGAGGACCACCAACATTTCGTGACAAAAGGAGCCCATGAGATAAATAAAAAATGGGAAAACCTACAGAAAATAGATGGCAATTTCACTAACATCTTTAATTTTTTAAAAAATTGGCTCTGTGCCTATGTTTTAATGATCTACAATTTTCAGTAAATCCCTAAGAAACCTGAGAATTCTGTAAGAGCAAAAATATTTAAGAAGAGACACATTTCACATAAAGGTAAGGATGCACATATGGCCCGTTTGTTACTGTGAATCTTTGGTTTCACCTACCACTGCCCCCCAGATGTGTTCTGTGTATTCCTGACATTGACCTTTGTCTAATTCTTTTATCTTGGCCATAGGCGTATTCTACAGCTCTGTATCTTCCACTAAACCTTTTACTAGCCATTCACTGGAAAAATACTGGCTCCCAGACAATTTTTAGGTTTCAATTCTCTTGTTTTTCAGGTTAGTCTCATGCACCTTAAATTTAACTGTTTTCTGCACCTGCACCCACCCTTTGCTCTACAGGCTCAGCTGATGCTAAAGGGGTGTACATAGCTTGCAAGGATTTTTCATTCTGGGGTTATTATTCTATGTTTATGTAACTATATAAAATTGAAACTTCTTCTTTTTCAATGATGGAAGAGCTACCTTGATGTTTTTCCCATAATGGGCTTTATCCTGATAATTTTCAAACTGAAGACCATACCCACAAAATCTGTAATGTGTATTCATGACTTCCAAAAAAAATAGTTATTAATGGACACCACATACCCTTTCCTGTTGTATTCTCCTCCCTTTTTACTTTATTTTCAAAGCTCCCTATGGAAACACCAAACAGTAATTGAAAAAAAGTGGTATTTTTTTCAAGATAATGAAATTTTAATTTGCTCTTATAAATAAAAAAGAGAATAAGTGCATGAAACAGAGAGCCATTGACATCCCATTTTCAAAGTGTTTTTCTCCCTGTTTGTTACATGGTGGATAAATTTGCTTATACATGTATAAAAATGCTATTGTTTTGTTACCATTTTCATAAGGGAGAAATGATCTTTAGGAAATTTGATAGTGGGTAGATATATCTCTCTGTATGATCAAACTGGCTAGATGTCACTCAAAGGCTTAGAATTGTTATATGTGAAAATAATTCTGGCACGATGAAAATTTAGCCTCTCCCCAAACCCAGATCCTAGCCCCACTCCTGTGACCCCTTGCATTTGGGTCTTGCGAACACCTCCAGAAATGTTCATTCATGGGCACTCACGAACCCACCCATGAATATTTTATATACCCTCTCTTTGAGGATACAGTTATTGTCCTAGGTAGATTGATTGTTTTCCCTTAGATTTTCTAAAGCTATTAGTAAACATAGATGTACTTCTTGCTTTTTGAAAAATAATTATTTAGGATAATCTATTATATACACATTTATCCTTATACACTGTATAATGGAAGTTGGCAAATTCTGGCTTCTGACCCACTGCCTGTTTTTATACAGTTTTATTGGCACACAACGGCATTCACGTATTTACATGTCCGTGGCTGCTTTCCCACTACCAGGCAAGTTTGGATAGTTGTAACAGAGACCACATGGCCTACAAACCTTGATTATTTACCAACTGGCCCTTTAAGACACTGTTTTTCAACACCTGCAATACGATATGATATGCATGACATAAAGGAGCATACAGGTATGTGTACAGCTTAATGAATTCTAACAAAATGAACACACCCATGCCAACTGCATCCAGATCCAGAGACAAAATATTGCCAACACCCCCTCATGCTTTCAATATTGATATCCTTCTTTTTAATTGCCTTGTAATATTCCATTGTTTGGATGGAATAATTTGTTAAACAGTTTCCTATTCATAGGCATGTATGTTCTCTTGTTTTTGTTTACAAACCATGTTTCCTTTAACATTTTTGTACATATTTCCTTGCACCCTGGAAGCTAAATATATATGTAGGATAATTTACTAGAAGCAGAATTTTGGAGTCAAAGGAAATGAGCATTTTAAATGATAATTATTGCCATGTAACACTCTAAAGATGTTATACCATTTTGTACCCTACACCAGGGAATCAGAATGCTTTCCACGTTGTAAGCTAGCAAATGGGTTAATCTTTGCCTTCTGGTATTTGACAATTGTATGTCATTTTAAGCTTCCTTTTTAAATTTTAATTTGGAGTGAGATTGCATATCCCTTCATTTGTCATGAAAATGTCACGTCTTTTGGAGTGGATTGTTTTATGACAAGTTGTTCTAAATTTTCTATAGCAATTGATCTGTTAAATATTTTTTCTTTTGTCAGAGTATTAGCTATTTATAGTTACTTAGATTAACGTCCTTTGCATCCAATTCTGCAAACATTTTTATACAGGAACAAATAAAATCTTCTTTTGTGATTCTTTTAATTTCTCTCTGTGTTGGTGACTATGTCTCAATTCTTACTTTTAAATGCTGTAAGCTTGTGCTTTGTGTTTTTCCTTATATACTTTTCTTCCTAAGAAAAAACTCTTAGGCCTATTGTATAATAGTTTTCTTTTGTTTTGTTATTTCATTGCTTTAATTTTTCTACATTACTTTTTATATTTTACTTTTTCATATTATTTCTCTACCTTTTTAATTTTAAAGAATAACAATTATTTTAATTACTTTTTATTTAACAACTTAATATTTAAAGCTGTAAGTTTTCCTCCAAATACTGTTCAACTAATGAATGGGTAAACAAAATGTGATATATCCATACAATGGTGTATTTGTTCAGCCATAAAAGGAAATGAAGTACAGATACAAGTCATAACATGCATAAACCTTGAAAAACACTATATGATATTTATTGTGTTATTACAAATTATTTGCATTAAATAATGCATATATTTATTGCATTGAAATTCTGGTAGTACTATCAATATTAATATTTTTTAAATATTGTGCAACTTGACTTTTTATTTTCCCTTTGAGCCAGGGAGTATTTAAAGGAGAGTTTTCAGAAATTATTGGTGGTATGACATTTTTATTGTCCATTTGCACTATTAATTTCCAAATTTTTACATTGTTATCAGAGAGCTCAGAGAATATAGGCTAATTTGTTGGGTATATTGAAGTCTTCTTTGTGGCAAAAATTATGGCCATGTAAAAATAATACTTTTTGGGTGTCTATAAAGGAGGTAAGTACTCTGGTTTCATGACAGAGAATCTGATATGTCTATCAGATAGATCATGTTAATCAGGTAGTTTTAGATTTGTAAGTTGTCTAATTTATTTTTTTACTTTATTTTTTTAAAGATTTATTTACTTATTTTACAGAGAAAGCTTGTGAGTCAGGGTAGGGGCAGAGGGAGAGGGAGAAGCAGACTCCTGGCTGAATGGGGAACCTGACACAGGGCTTGATCCCATGATGCGGAGATCACAGCCAGAAATGAAACCAAGAATCTAATGCTCAACTGATGGAGCCACCCAGGCACCCCTCTACTTTATTTTTTATTTTATTTTATTTTATTTATTTAAAGATTTTTTATTTGTTTGACAGAGAGATAGATCACAAGTAGGCAGAGAAGCAGGCAGAAAGAGGGGGAAGCAGGCTCCTTGCTGAGCAACAGCCCGATGTGGGGCTCGATCCCAGGACCCTGGGATCATGACCTGAGCTGAAGGCAGAGGCTTAACCCACCCAACCACCCAGGTGCCCCAATTTTTTATTTTATTTTATTTATTTTATTTTTTTAAAAACCTTATTTATTTGACAGAGAGCGACACAGCGAGAAAGAGAGCACAAGCAGGAGAAGGGGCAGAGAGAGAGGGAGAAGCAGGGAGCCTGATGCGGGTTCCCAGGACCGTGGGGTCATGATCTGAGCCGAAGGCCGACACTTAACGACTGAGCCACCCAGGCACCCCTCTACTTTATTTCTGATAGCCAGGAAACAATGAGTAAAAACATCATATTGGCTCCATATTCCATTTGTCTCTCACTGCTCTTGCTTCACAAATGTTTCGATTTTCTTGTGTGAAGATTTGCGACAGGCCCTCATGTGCTTTGTGTCTTCTGTCATCATGAAGTTCACTTCTTGGTTTCATTGACTGTTTTATGCTCTGCTTTCAACTAGGACTAGTATTCATTGTTGACTCCTGATCTCTTTTTGTTTCCATTTGCTTGTATATTGTTACCCATTGCTTTTCTGTCAACAGTTCCAGGTCTTTGATGTGGGTCTTTGGTTAAAGCATGTGGATGGATTTTATGTTTTATGCAATCTGAGAAATATTTTCTTCTAAACAATGAGCTCAGTGTATTAGCATTTATCGATGTGACAGTGTATTTGATGTGTTCATTTTCATTTAACCTATGTTTTCATTATACTTTCTACATCTTGGTACACAATTCGTGTTTTTATGCCTGGCTCTGTGCTGTGTTCTTTCTGCAAGCCTGCTCTGTTTTCAGTTTTTGTCATTCATATTGTTTGTTTTTGTTTTGTTGTGATCATTTTACCTGATAGCTTTTAATAATAGATTTAACCGGATGTTCTTTGATTTATGAACCTCCAATAGTGTCTATTGATATCCCACTCTGAAAGAGAAAGTAATTAGTGCAGATTTAATGGCTTTTACTGCCTTTTGTGTCTTTGACCTCTGGCTTTTGACTTGCTTCTTTTCTATCTTTTGAGGGGAACCTTACCCCTACCTTTTACCTTCCTACTTTTGCCTCTTCTTAAGTATTGGGGGTATTGACCATAATGCCATATGTGATTTAAAAATTTTTTTTGAAATTTTAAATTTTAATATTTTTTAGAGAGGGAGACAGAGTGTGTACAAATCCAGGGGGAGGGGCAGAGGGAGAGAGAGAGAAAGAGGATCTCAAGCAGGTTCCATGTTGAGCGTGGAGCCCTGAGGGGGGTTCGATCTCACCAGTTGGCTGCTTAACCAACTGAGCCACGCAATTGCCCCTGTGATTATCTCTGTAGTTCTTTTTCCTTTTAAAAAATTTTTTTAAAGATTTATTTATTTATTTATTTATTTATTTGACAGAGAGAGGGAGAGGGAGAAAGCACAAACCCAGAGAGCAGGAGAGGGAGAAGCAGGCTCCCCACTGAGCAGGGAGACCAATGTTGGGCTCTATCCCAGGACTCTGGGATCATGACCTGAGCCAAAGACAGATGCTTCACCAACTGAACCACCCAGGTGCTCCTCTATAGTTTAAATAACAGATTCAAACTTCTATTTCTTGCTTTTCAGTATTAAATAGTGCCCATTGAGTCTCTGGTATGAGAAATGAGCTAATCAACAACTAACTGTCCTTTACTTTCTCCCAAAAGCTGTATTTGTAGGAGTGTCTTTCTGTAAGTTCATCCATATGTCACTGAATTCTTATAACTAGCTTTCACACACTGTGGGTTGGGGTTATAGCAGTATTGGGGTAGTTACTGTTTTGTATATATACATTATATACATGCACTATATTGTTACAGAACCTGGACTGGATCCTGGCCAAAGAACCAAGTGGCACTTCGAGATCTTGGAGGATCAGAGGTTTATTTAACACCGGCAGGATCAGAGGAGAGTAATCTCCCAAGGTCTGAGTCCCAAGCACAAACAAAGGGGATAGTTTATACACTTTTACTTCCGTATCTGTGCCACTTTTGTGGCTGCAGCCAGCAGGAAAGGGGGGAAAACCCAGAATGGCACTGGGGCTGGGACTAGGATTACCCTGTTGGATTGGTCATCCACCTCAGAACACAGGTTTTCCTTATCAATATCAGTATAAGAATCATAAATTTATTTAACCTTTGCATTGTTTTATATTGCATAAATACATTATTTATTTCGTTATATATTTTCTATCTTATATATCATATAAGCTATTATCTTTCTATATTCTAGACTACGGTAAAATACACATAATGTAAAAGTGTGCCATTTTAAAGTGTACAATTTAGTGGTATTTAGTACTTTCATAGTGTTGTGTAATCCTTACCACTATCTAGATCCAGAACATTTGTCATCCTAAAAGGAAATTTTAAGTCTATTATGCAGTTACTCCTTATTCTTCCCTGTTGCCAGACCTGGCAACTAATCTGTTTCTCCCTCCCTCCCTTCCTTCCTCCTTCTCCCTCTCTCTCTTTCTTTCTCCCCCCACCCCAATTGGTTTGCCTATTGTGGTTATTTCATCTAAATGGAATCATACAACATGTGGCCTTTTGTGTCTGCTTCTTTCACTTGTATAAGACCCAGCAAGTTTATGCCTAGGTATATACACAAAATAATTGAAAACAGGGAACATTCTCAAACTCATTTTATAATGCCAACATTATCTTGATACCAAAGCCAGAAGAAAACTGGAAAAGAAAACTGTAGGCCAGTACCCCTGATGAGTATAGATGCAAAAATCCTCAGCAAAATACTGCACAGTATTAGATACTGTGTATTAGATACTGTATATTAGATACTGTGTACTAGATATGGCAGCACATTAGAAGAATCATTTACCATGATTGAGTGGGATTTATCTCTGGGATTCAAGGATGGTTCATTGTGCACAAATCAATGCATATGATACATCACATTAACAGAAGGCAAGAAAAAAAACATACAATCATCTCAATAGATGCAAAAAAAGCATTTGACAAAATTCAGTGTCCATTCATGATAAAAATTCTTAACAATTTAGGCATAGAAGAAACATATCTCAACAGAATAAAGACCACATATGACAAGACTGCAGTTAACATCACACTCAATTGTGAAAAGTTGAAAGCTATTTCTCTAAGATTAGGAACAAGACAAGGGCACTGACATTCACCACTCCTATTAACATAGTACTAGAAATCATAGCTAGAACAATCAGGCAAGAAAAAGAATAATATATTAAAACTGGAAAGGAAGAGGTGAAACTGTTTCTATTTGCCGAAGGCACAATTTTATATATAGAAAAGCCTAAAGACTCAGCCCCCCTCCCCAAATTGATTTAGTCAACAAATTCAATCAAGTTGCAGGATACAAAATTAACATGCAAAAATCAGTAGCGTTTCTGTATATTAAGAACAAATTTTCTGAAAAAGAGATCAAGAAATCAGTCCCATTTACAATAGCATCAAAAACAATAAAATACTTAGGAAAATTTCAGGAGGTGAAAATCTGTACTCAAAAAGCTGCAACAATGATGACAGAAATCGAAACCATGAAGCTCCTAGAAGAAAACACGGGAACAGAGCTTTTTGACACAGACCTTAGGAGTGATTTTTGGATATGACATCTAAAATCCATGCAACAAAATAAAAAATAAGCAAGTGGAACTACACCAAACAAAAAAGCTTCTGCACAGCAAAAAAAAAAAAAAAAAAAGAAAGAAAATCAGTCAGGGACTCCACATGATCTCACTTACATTGTGGGGTCTAAATAGAACAGAACAAAACAAACCCCAAATTCATAGAAAAAGAGATTAGACTTGTGGTCAGCAAGAGTGAAAGGTGGGAACAGGTGAGATTGGAGGAAGGTGGTGCAAAGTTACAAACTTCCAGTTATGAGATAAATTAGTACCAGGGATGTAATGTACAGCATGGTGACTATTGCTAATGGTACTGTAAGATATATAGAAAAGTTGCGTGAGAGTAAATCCTGTAAGTTCTCATCACACACATGGTTTTCCCTTTTTTCTCTATTTCTTCTTTCTATTGTATCTATATGAGAAGATGCATGGTAGCTGAACTTACTGTGATAATCATTTCACAACACATGTAAATCGAACCATCATGCTGTATGCCTCAAACTTCTACAGAGACATATGTCAGTTATTTCTCAATAAAACCAGAGCCAAAAACATGGTAGCTGAACTTACTGTGATAATCATTTCACAACACATGTAAATCAAACCATCATTCTGTATGCCTCAAACTTCTACAGAGACATATGTCAGTTATTTCTCAATAAAACCAGAGCCAAAAACTATATTTTACTTTTTCATATTATTTCTCTACCTTTTTAATTTTAAAGAATAACAATTATTTTAATTACTTTTTATTTAACAACTTAATATTTAAAGCTGTAAGATTTCCTCCAAATACTGTTCAACTAATGAATGGGTAAACAAAATGTGATATATCCATACAATGGTGTATTTATTCAGCCATAAAAGGAAATGAAGTACAGATACAAGTCATAACATGCATAAACCTTGAAAAACACTATATGATATTTATTGTGTTATTACAAATTATTTGCATTAAATAATGCATATATTTATTGCATTGAAATTCTGGTAGTACTATCAATATTAATATTTTTTAAATATTGTGCAACTTGACTTTTTATTTTCCCTTTGAGCCAGGGAGTATTTAAAGGAGAGTTTTCAGAAATTATTGGTGGTATGACATTTTTATTGTCCATTTGCACTATTAATTTCCAAATTTTTACATTGTTATCAGAGAGCTCAGAGAATATAGGCTAATTTGTTGGGTATATTGAAGTCTTCTTTGTGGCAAAAATTATGGCCATGTAAAAATAATACTTTTTGGGTGTCTATAAAGGAGGTAAGTACTCTGGTTTCATGACAGAGAATCTGATATGTCTATCAGATAGATCATGTTAATCAGGTAGTTTTAGATTTGTAAGTTGTCTAATTTATTTTTTTACTTTATTTTTTTAAAGATTTATTTACTTATTTTACAGAGAAAGCTTGTGAGTCAGGGTAGGGGCAGAGGGAGAGGGAGAAGCAGACTCCTGGCTGAATGGGGAACCTGACACAGGGCTTGATCCCATGATGCGGAGATCACAGCCAGAAATGAAACCAAGAATCTAATGCTCAACTGATGGAGCCACCCAGGCACCCCTCTACTTTATTTTTTATTTTATTTTATTTTATTTATTTAAAGATTTTTTATTTGTTTGACAGAGAGATAGATCACAAGTAGGCAGAGAAGCAGGCAGAAAGAGGGGGAAGCAGGCTCCTTGCTGAGCAACAGCCCGATGTGGGGCTCGATCCCAGGACCCTGGGATCATGACCTGAGCTGAAGGCAGAGGCTTAACCCACCCAACCACCCAGGTGCCCCAATTTTTTATTTTATTTTATTTATTTTATTTTTTTAAAAACCTTATTTATTTGACAGAGAGCGACACAGCGAGAAAGAGAGCACAAGCAGGAGAAGGGGCAGAGAGAGAGGGAGAAGCAGGGAGCCTGATGCGGGTTCCCAGGACCGTGGGGTCATGATCTGAGCCGAAGGCCGACACTTAACGACTGAGCCACCCAGGCACCCCTCTACTTTATTTCTGATAGCCAGGAAACAATGAGTAAAAACATCATA
The DNA here is from genome assembly GCF_002288905.1 of Enhydra lutris kenyoni. NCBI lineage: Eukaryota > Metazoa > Chordata > Mammalia > Carnivora > Mustelidae > Enhydra > Enhydra lutris. The sequence goes on from NW_019154085.1 coordinate 106,389,537, forward strand.
TTGGCTCCATATTCCATTTGTCTCTCACTGCTCTTGCTTCACAAATGTTTCGATTTTCTTGTGTGAAGATTTGCGACAGGCCCTCATGTGCTTTGTGTCTTCTGTCATCATGAAGTTCACTTCTTGGTTTCATTGACTGTTTTATGCTCTGCTTTCAACTAGGACTAGTATTCATTGTTGACTCCTGATCTCTTTTTGTTTCCATTTGCTTGTATATTGTTACCCATTGCTTTTCTGTCAACAGTTCCAGGTCTTTGATGTGGGTCTTTGGTTAAAGCATGTGGATGGATTTTATGTTTTATGCAATCTGAGAAATATTTTCTTCTAAACAATGAGCTCAGTGTATTAGCATTTATCGATGTGACAGTGTATTTGATGTGTTCATTTTCATTTAACCTATGTTTTCATTATACTTTCTACATCTTGGTACACAATTCGTGTTTTTATGCCTGGCTCTGTGCTGTGTTCTTTCTGCAAGCCTGCTCTGTTTTCAGTTTTTGTCATTCATATTGTTTGTTTTTGTTTTGTTGTGATCATTTTACCTGATAGCTTTTAATAATAGATTTAACCTGATGTTCTTTGATTTATGAACCTCCAATAGTGTCTATTGATATCCCACTCTGAAAGAGAAAGTAATTAGTGCAGATTTAATGGCTTTTACTGCCTTTTGTGTCTTTGACCTCTGGCTTTTGACTTGCTTCTTTTCTATCTTTTGAGGGGAACCTTACCCCTACCTTTTACCTTCCTACTTTTGCCTCTTCTTAAGTATTGGGGGTATTGACCATAATGCCATATGTGATTTAAAAATTTTTTTTGAAATTTTAAATTTTAATATTTTTTAGAGAGGGAGACAGAGTGTGTACAAATCCAGGGGGAGGGGCAGAGGGAGAGAGAGAGAAAGAGGATCTCAAGCAGGTTCCATGTTGAGCGTGGAGCCCTGAGGGGGGTTCGATCTCACCAGTTGGCTGCTTAACCAACTGAGCCACGCAATTGCCCCTGTGATTATCTCTGTAGTTCTTTTTCCTTTTAAAAAATTTTTTTAAAGATTTATTTATTTATTTATTTATTTATTTGACAGAGAGAGGGAGAGGGAGAAAGCACAAACCCAGAGAGCAGGAGAGGGAGAAGCAGGCTCCCCACTGAGCAGGGAGACCAATGTTGGGCTCTATCCCAGGACTCTGGGATCATGACCTGAGCCAAAGACAGATGCTTCACCAACTGAACCACCCAGGTGCTCCTCTATAGTTTAAATAACAGATTCAAACTTCTATTTCTTGCTTTTCAGTATTAAATAGTGCCCATTGAGTCTCTGGTATGAGAAATGAGCTAATCAACAACTAACTGTCCTTTACTTTCTCCCAAAAGCTGTATTTGTAGGAGTGTCTTTCTGTAAGTTCATCCATATGTCACTGAATTCTTATAACTAGCTTTCACACACTGTGGGTTGGGGTTATAGCAGTATTGGGGTAGTTACTGTTTTGTATATATACATTATATACATGCACTATATTGTTACAGAACCTGGACTGGATCCTGGCCAAAGAACCAAGTGGCACTTCGAGATCTTGGAGGATCAGAGGTTTATTTAACACCGGCAGGATCAGAGGAGAGTAATCTCCCAAGGTCTGAGTCCCAAGCACAAACAAAGGGGATAGTTTATACACTTTTACTTCCGTATCTGTGCCACTTTTGTGGCTGCAGCCAGCAGGAAAGGGGGGAAAACCCAGAATGGCACTGGGGCTGGGACTAGGATTACCCTGTTGGATTGGTCATCCACCTCAGAACACAGGTTTTCCTTATCAATATCAGTATAAGAATCATAAATTTATTTAACCTTTGCATTGTTTTATATTGCATAAATACATTATTTATTTCGTTATATATTTTCTATCTTATATATCATATAAGCTATTATCTTTCTATATTCTAGACTACGGTAAAATACACATAATGTAAAAGTGTGCCATTTTAAAGTGTACAATTTAGTGGTATTTAGTACTTTCATAGTGTTGTGTAATCCTTACCACTATCTAGATCCAGAACATTTGTCATCCTAAAAGGAAATTTTAAGTCTATTATGCAGTTACTCCTTATTCTTCCCTGTTGCCAGACCTGGCAACTAATCTGTTTCTCCCTCCCTCCCTTCCTTCCTCCTTCTCCCTCTCTCTCTTTCTTTCTCCCCCCACCCCAATTGGTTTGCCTATTGTGGTTATTTCATCTAAATGGAATCATACAACATGTGGCCTTTTGTGTCTGCTTCTTTCACTTGTATAAGACCCAGCAAGTTTATGCCTAGGTATATACACAAAATAATTGAAAACAGGGAACATTCTCAAACTCATTTTATAATGCCAACATTATCTTGATACCAAAGCCAGAAGAAAACTGGAAAAGAAAACTGTAGGCCAGTACCCCTGATGAGTATAGATGCAAAAATCCTCAGCAAAATACTGCACAGTATTAGATACTGTGTATTAGATACTGTATATTAGATACTGTGTACTAGATATGGCAGCACATTAGAAGAATCATTTACCATGATTGAGTGGGATTTATCTCTGGGATTCAAGGATGGTTCATTGTGCACAAATCAATGCATATGATACATCACATTAACAGAAGGCAAGAAAAAAAACATACAATCATCTCAATAGATGCAAAAAAAGCATTTGACAAAATTCAGTGTCCATTCATGATAAAAATTCTTAACAATTTAGGCATAGAAGAAACATATCTCAACAGAATAAAGACCACATATGACAAGACTGCAGTTAACATCACACTCAATTGTGAAAAGTTGAAAGCTATTTCTCTAAGATTAGGAACAAGACAAGGGCACTGACATTCACCACTCCTATTAACATAGTACTAGAAATCATAGCTAGAACAATCAGGCAAGAAAAAGAATAATATATTAAAACTGGAAAGGAAGAGGTGAAACTGTTTCTATTTGCCGAAGGCACAATTTTATATATAGAAAAGCCTAAAGACTCAGCCCCCCTCCCCAAATTGATTTAGTCAACAAATTCAATCAAGTTGCAGGATACAAAATTAACATGCAAAAATCAGTAGCGTTTCTGTATATTAAGAACAAATTTTCTGAAAAAGAGATCAAGAAATCAGTCCCATTTACAATAGCATCAAAAACAATAAAATACTTAGGAAAATTTCAGGAGGTGAAAATCTGTACTCAAAAAGCTGCAACAATGATGACAGAAATCGAAACCATGAAGCTCCTAGAAGAAAACACGGGAACAGAGCTTTTTGACACAGACCTTAGGAGTGATTTTTGGATATGACATCTAAAATCCATGCAACAAAATAAAAAATAAGCAAGTGGAACTACACCAAACAAAAAAGCTTCTGCACAGCAAAAAAAAAAAAAAAAAAAGAAAGAAAATCAGTCAGGGACTCCACATGATCTCACTTACATTGTGGGGTCTAAATAGAACAGAACAAAACAAACCCCAAATTCATAGAAAAAGAGATTAGACTTGTGGTCAGCAAGAGTGAAAGGTGGGAACAGGTGAGATTGGAGGAAGGTGGTGCAAAGTTACAAACTTCCAGTTATGAGATAAATTAGTACCAGGGATGTAATGTACAGCATGGTGACTATTGCTAATGGTACTGTAAGATATATAGAAAAGTTGCGTGAGAGTAAATCCTGTAAGTTCTCATCACACACATGGTTTTCCCTTTTTTCTCTATTTCTTCTTTCTATTGTATCTATATGAGAAGATGCATGGTAGCTGAACTTACTGTGATAATCATTTCACAACACATGTAAATCAAACCATCATTCTGTATGCCTCAAACTTCTACAGAGACATATGTCAGTTATTTCTCAATAAAACCAGAGCCAAAAACATGGTAGCTGAACTTACTGTGATAATCATTTCACAACACATGTAAATCGAACCATCATGCTGTATGCCTCAAACTTCTACAGAGACATATGTCAGTTATTTCTCAATAAAACCAGAGCCAAAAACTTTGTAAACAGATGTTCAAAGAAGCTTTATTCACAAGAAGCAAATGGTGACAACACCACAAATTTCCATCAGCTGAGAAATGGACAACGAAATTGTGGTATATCCACCCAATAGAATACCAGTCAGCCGTTAAAGGAGCTGAAAGACAGATACATCTACAGATAGGTGAACCTTGAAAAACACATTATTTATTGTTTTATACAAAGTATTTGCTTATTCATAGAAATTGCGTATCTCTATTTGGGAGACTTCGGCTTTTGTGTTCCAAAACACTAAAGCATTACAGAAAATTATTTAGAAAAGCAGACTAGGGGAGCCTGGGTTGTCCAGATCATTAAGTGACCGCCTCTTGATTTCAGTTCAGGCAGTGATCTCAGGGTCATGGGATCGAGACTGCCTCGCCCCCACACCCATCAGGAGCCTGCTTAAGATTCTTATCCTCTCCCTCTCCCTCTGCCCTTCCCTCCACTGCTCCCACCTGTGCTGTCTCTTTCTAAAAAAAAAAAGACAAGGTGCCCTTCCCTCTCCCACCCTCTTTCCAGACTAGATGCTAATACCCTAAAAGTTGGGAACCGAGGCTGAGAGGAGTTTGACTGAGTATGAGAGTAAAGAGTTTGTTCAACCCAGAAGAAGGGGTTCAGTGCCCTGCTCCCTGGCATGGCTGTTTGTTCTGGGCACAGGGCAAGACCTAGAGGGTTCTAGAGGGAGTGAGGGCTGAAGGGGATGTGCCAGCATTTCTTGCACTGGGTCCGGGAGAGTGGCAGCTGCCTGAGGGCACGATGTATGGTGCAATCAGCAGTGGCCAGCCAGTGTGGCCTGGAAGACACAAGAGGGGAGTCACACCCTTAGGTCTCACCTAGACTATCAGGGAGGGGCAGAGGGAGGTGCAAATGGGCCCATGGGCACAGGCGCCAGTCCTGCAGCTGCAACCCGTGTGTATCCGTGCCTGAGGATCTTCGAGGCATGGACAGAACATTTCCTTCTGAAGACTTGTAAACCTGATTCTAGATGGCTCCCCTCTGCCTTTCCTGCCTCCCCCATTTTCAACAAAGTACAAAGTCTTAATTCCTTGGTGTTACACAAACCTCTGGAATTTGGGCAGGGCCTTGGGGGGGTGTCTGAGGGAAAGCAGAATCTGAGATTAGTCTTCCTGCACTCCCGTGGGTGGGCTTTAATTGTTACAGAAAAGGAAAGAGAATGGTAATTTCTTTTTAACAGCTGGGGTTGTGTACTTGTACTTAACCTCTTAATACATGTGTAAGTGGGGATTAGAGTTCTTTGCTTCAGAGTTCATTTTTATTCTTTTTGTCATTCTGTTGCTTTCAGAGAGGAAATGGGAGCAGAAATGTTTTATTTCAACATCTGTCATCGGAAGCTCTGCATTAACTATTTTAAACACTCAGATTAAAAATAAAACTGATGTAAAAGCTTTTTGGTAAAAATAAAGAAAACGTAATATTACTATGGTCAAGTTCTGGGATGGCCTAAAGGGTTGTCTTTGAATTTTCTAAACTTTGCCAGCAGACAAAGTTCATTTGGGAAGAGAGTAGCTGCCTAGATAAGGACTCATCACCTATCATTTGCCCAAGAAAAGAAGGAAGCCAACCCCAGGACGGGTGTCCTGCCCCTCCCTCATGTCTAGCTGTCCTCGGGTGCTTTGAGGCCATGAGGGAGGACTGTATCAGGTTAGGCCGCCCACTGTTTGTAAGAAGAGAGTAAACCTCTCCAAAACGTCTTAATGAAAACTCAGCACACAAACTTGAAGGAGATACAAGCAGGGATTACAAAAGCTGAACTAGATAAACCCGAAGGTGAATAAACACTCTGGCTTAAGAGAAGCAATGGAGAGGAAGCCGGATTATTTTTGAAGACGAGATGCCCATCCACGCACAGCCCACGCTTGGCCAATCTGCATCCCTGGAAGGGGAGAGTTTGGGTGAGGGTGAATTCATAAGGCCCTCATCATCAAGTCTGAACAAAATGAAACAAAGAGAATCATTCAGTTGGGCACACCAGCAGCTCTTGGAGCTGAGTCTGCAATCTGTTTTGGAGATTGGCTTCATCATTAGGATGTTACACAGGGAGTGACATGACCATTTTTCTCCTTTCCAGCTGTTTGTTATTGTTTAGACACCCTCTTTGTGTTAGATATAAAATTACCTGACAAGGTAAAATGAAACGATGCTATCTTTTTAATAAATGTGTAATGGCCAGGCTGGTTTCAGCAACATGATTGAGAAGCCCGTCTCTGTGATCCAAAAAAAATCATTAAAGGTGCCATTTGCAGTTCTCTGCTTGATGCTTTTGGGAGGGGAGTATGGTGAGAAGTCACCAGGAGCACGCATTAGTATGCTTTTCTTCTTTCTTTCAATAGCTCGTTAGCTATGCCATGAGTATTTCCCAAGCCTTTGCTTCTTTGTGAGGACATTCCCGGATGCCCCAGGGATGGATTTGCACTCAGTGCTCAGCTGTTCTGCCAAAGAGGAGCAGCAGCAAGTCGGACGGGTCTTTTGACTCACCTGCAAAACGGGTGCTCCTAGAGGCCTCCAGATGATTCCATGACGTCTGCGCAGACTCTGATGAGGCCAAGGAGCTATTCCAGGCTCACCCTGCAGGCAGCTGAGGTAGTGCGATGTGTGAAAGATTGGAGCTAAGCAGGCCCGTGTTCAAATCAAGTGCTCTAGCACTTCACTACTCCTTTTTAAAAAGATTTTATTTATTTGAGGGAAAAAATGAACGCACGCGAGAGCACAACGGGTGTGGGGGGGGGGCGAGTGCGTGCATGTGCATGCGCATGTGTGCATGAGCTGGGGGGAGGGCAGAGGAAGACAGAGAAAGAGAAGCAGACGTCCCATTAAGCAGGGAGCTCAACATGGGGCTTAATCCCAGGACCCTGGGACCATGACCTGAGCCCAAATGACTGAGCCACCCAGGCATCCCAGGACTTTACGACTTCTATGGCCTGGAATGAGTTTTGGAACCATTCAGAGCTTTAGATTTCTTAAATGGAATATAAATAAAAACTCTATCCAAAGTCCTTCAGTGGAGTCAATGCATGTATTGAATACCTATTGTGCACCAGGGTCCATTTGGAGAGACATTTTGTTTTTATTCATTCAATAAATATTTATTGAGAATTTATTATGTGCCAGGCACTAAAGTGAATGCAAAAAAAAAAAAAAAAGTTTCTGGGAAAATGTGTAAATACAAGAAGAGAGGTGATTAAAGTTTAGTGAGAGCATATAGAAGAGTCCACATGACTGATGGGATCAGGGAAGGCTCACAGAAGTGAGCGGCCAATGTTTAGCTTAGCTTTGAATGAGGCAGAGAACGTTCCAAACCAGGAACTGTCCAGGCTTCCCTACTAAACCAGCGCTGGAGAGAGACCCAGACCTCAATGCAGAGGCTTTGGGACTCCTAATCTAATGCTCTTTTCCACTGATGTGTTCTGCATCTTAGCTTAAGCTTTAGATGATTAAATGCTAAATATGATAGTAAGGATATTTTAGGAAAGAATGGGTAAAACCACAAATGAATCAGATGCAAAGAATCATTTAAAATGCAGGCTTCCATCAGTCTCTCATAGCCAAGCTTGACATTCTGATGCTCTCCTGAAAGGATAATGTCCAACATAGAAAAAAAGAATTAATATCAAGGCCTAAACTGTGGGGGGTGAGGGGTGGGGTGGGGAGAATGCATTACATGATGACAATTATTTAAGTCATTGAGATAATAAAACCTTCATTCTTATAACAAGGATGAGATAATGAGATGTTAATCCTTCCAAGATTTAATAGATTTATTATTCTAATGAACTATAGCTGACAGCTTTGAACTGTATATAAAAACTTATTAATCTTTTGATAGACATTGAGGGTTTTCTTTCTTTCAGTATGATGAAAGAGTTACAGCTGAAATTGCTCACTGAAATTTTCCTCATGGCATGGTGGAATATTGAGGATCTCTCTCTCTGCCATCCCGACTTTATTGAATTAAACTGTGGAAGTAAAACTCTGCAAAGTAGAAATTAGAGGAGGAGTGATGTGTGTGGGTTCCGTGATAAACAAAATTAAATACAAATGGTGGAGGCTCTTAATTAGGCTGCTCAGCAGGACACTGTCTCTTCAATTTAACAGCCTTGTTAATTTAACAAAGACATTCCCAGCACCTATTTTGTTCCAGGCACACTGTTGGTGCCCCGGATGCAAAGTTCACCGGGATATGGTTTCCGTCCTTGAGAAGCTCTGCGTCAGGGGAGCAGCTGGGGTGACCAAGGACTCCTAACCAGAGCTCAGAGTGAGGGCTGGGCTGGGGGAGGGGTAGGAAAAGGGGCGGAGTTAAGGAACCGGAAGCCTTGGTGTGGTTGAAGAATTGCCAAAGCCAGGGTCCTGGAGAGGGTGGATGGGACCACAGAAGGTGGTGATGACAGCTTGAAGACGCTTGAACTAGTAATCTAAGAAGGGGCACAATTACTGGCCATGTTAAGAGCAGTGTTTTTCCAACTTTTTTGACCATGACTTAACAGAAGAAAAATATATTCTGTAACTCTACCCGGGAAGCATGTATATAATTGAAAAAAAGTTTTATGAAAAAATTCCAACCTGGACTTATGGAAAATGTACTCTGATGTTTCCCATTCTACTTTATTCTATTTTGTGTAATTTAAAAATTGATGTCATTACTTCCTGATATACTGTCCCTCTGGCTTATAAATTACTAGAAATGAGTGGCTGATAAGGGGCAGAAGGCAAAGTCATTGGCAGTGAGAAGGTAAAGTGTCCAGGTGTTGGATGGATTGTGCAAGTGTTTGAAGCTGTCAAACAAGAGGATAGGAGTCCTGGGGAGAGAAACACAGTGGTTCAGGAGATAGACTCATTAGTAAGGAGAAGTGAACAGGAGGAGAGGGGACAGCTGCAGCAATGAGCAGGAATGGTGGCTCATAGTCTGGAAGAATGTGCTTCAGAGGGGCCAAGAGGAACATGCTGTGAAGCAGGTATGAGGGGCAAGAGGGTACCTGTCTCATGGGTATGAGAGCAGCACAGCTGTCCATTGAAACAATTGCAGGAGAAACAATTATCAGGGAGAGATGTCCAGTTAGCTTCCAGGGAAGTTTCTAGTTAAAAGGAGGTATAAGATAGAGAGGGGAACTCATGGTCTCTCATGAGGTTTGGAAGATTGAGGGAAGATGGGAGTTTGGGTGGGTTTATGGGATGTGTTGAGCTTGAGGAGATGAGCCTCAGGCATGAGTCTCAGGCTTGTCTATAGTGACTGAAGTAAAGGGAGAGTATTGCCCCATGGACTTCAACGTGCTGTTCTCTGGGCAGAAGTTTGATCATTCTTTATGAGAAGTTTCTCGAACAGTGTGCACTATTGAGTCAGGGAGCATTCTGGGAGTCACATCTGATGTTTTCACAAAGAGGAGGGATGATAGCACCATGCTATCCTCTGTGTGAAAATTTAGGAGTTTGCTCAAATGAGAGCCTGCAGCGAAATAATAATGTAGCTTGGCAGGTGCCAATGGCTGTGAGAGAAAAAAAGGATGGAATTTCTCAGAGGGTTTGGGGAGGCTTCACAGAGAGGGTGAAATCCAAGCTGAGTCTTGAATAAGGATGAAGACTTTGGCCGGTTACAAGAGAGCAAACCATTCCAGGCAGTGAGAATAATGGGTTAGAAAGGACAGAGGTATAAAACTGATCAGCAAGTGGAGGGAATAGGGAACACATCCAGGCCTGTGGAGGAGGTCAGTTCAGAGGAGCACACCATTCTAAGGGCTTTAGTCATCTTCTGCCTCCTTGTGGGATGGTCCAGTCATCTTCTATCAACCTGTGGGACCCCTGCTCACATGGATGCACATGGCCTATGCTCACAGGCTTCACCAGTAGGGTCTGCGGCTTCCCATGGGAGAGGACCATGGCCACTCATTCATAGCCGTGTCCCTAGCCAGTGACAATGACAGAATTGGAGAAGACAAGAACCAATAACCTGGAATTCTTGAATTTCTAGATTAGGAAGAAGATTGTGTGGGATTGGACTCTTTTTGGTAGTTTTCTCCAGGCCATTCATTCCCTTGTCATTTTTTATTTTTTCTTTTCAAAAGCATGCACTGAATAAAAACTAATAAGGAGGAAAAGTGTGTGTTAAGAAAATCCCCCTGGAGGGAGTAAGACCTGAGCTGCATCTTGTCTCTGGTTTAGCACAAACTGTGGGTTTCAATTCATTAGTGCATTAAATTAGTTAAACTAGGGGGTCTGCATTATCATCAAAAAGCATATAACACTAGATTAAAAAATATAATGCAGTAAGGGAAAATACAGATTTCCTGAAGCTTTTGTGTGATGGACAGCTAGCATAAATGTTCTTTGGGCCATAACCCTTGGTATTAAGAAGTAGAGAGGATGGTGTTCAACTATAGCCCCCTAAAAGGATAACTTTGACACCACGCTTTGAGGGACTTGGATTATCACGGTTCCTTCCCTGCGCCCTCAGCATCGTCATCTGCAAAGTAAAAGGTTGGGTGATCTTTGTATTTTTTCTCAGCTCTAACATTCTCTAATTCCCGGAGTCTCATCTAGGAATATAGCTGCAAAGCTCATAGTAGGCAGAATGCTGATGTTTATTATTTGACAACGTATTTTATCTGAAGTTTTCTGTCTCATGGGGTCAGAGAATTAAACTCATTATCCTTATTGCTAATATGATAAAATATCTTTGAAACCAGACATTTCATTTCTGTAGTCATCACTGATCATTGAGTGATAATTACGTGGTCCAATAATGAATTATATTATCAGCTGCATAAATAATGAATCACATCATCAGTTATTTCAAAGCTATATTAAAGTGAAAGAAATTGACTTAATCTCCTAAGCCAAGGAGGTATTTCTCAGAGCTAAGTTAATTTTTTTTTTAATTGGTAACAGAGTCTGGCTAAAAGATAACTGTGGAAGTAGGAAATGGTCTGTCTGAGAGGTTTTCAAGCATTTGTATTAAGTTGTAGTCCTATATAGAGGCAGAAGACTAGGTGATGGAATATAGTTGTTTTTCCCCGGATCCATCTTTCTCCTTCCTGACAGCACATCTATCCCTGTGCCTCTCATGCTGATCTTTCTAAATGACCAGCTTCATTTGCAATTTGCTAGAAGGAGGCAGAAAGCAACTTCTGATTTTTGAAAGGAAATATTTTCGTGTAATAGAATGATTGAATGCAAGGTACTACTGATATCGTTTCTAATAACTTTCTGGAGATTAGAGAGAAAGCCATGAATAGAAAACATGGTTATCTCTGAGTTTTCAATGGGCACAGTTAAAATGAAAGATTTTTAAAAAAACAAGGTTTGATGTAGGTGTAAGAGTTGCGGACAACAGAAGGGAAAAATAATAGCCTCGCTCTACTGTTATCTGTTGTGGCTTATCATTGAGGATCAGCTAATGGGTTGCAGCACTTCTTTTTTTTTTTAATAGGATAGGATGGGGGCAATCTGCATATCTGTGATGGGAATCAAGTTTTTAATGCAAAGCTACAAGGAACTGTACTTGTTCTAGACATTGGAAGATCATAGAAGTAATAAAAAAAATAACCCAGAAAATAGAAATCTACATTACATGGTTCCTATGAATATGAAAGAAAATATGTGTAAAATTCCTAGTTCAAGGCTTGGCACAAAGTAGGTACACAGCAGGTGTTAGCTACTATTATTCTTAGAGTATTTATTAGAAAGTAGAGTTTGTGACCCATATGTATATATATATATACCTTTCCACAGATGCCTCTGTATTTCTTATTTGGAAATAACTTAAACTTTAAAAAAGTAGCAGGGATAAGAATACATAAAGTATGCCTATGTGCCCTTTACCTAGATACATTTGTTGCTGGTGGTGTGTGTACTCTCCCTCCTCCCTCTCTTCAGGCTCCCCTTTCCCCCCATCTTCCTTCCTGCCTTCTTCCCTTCTCCTTACCCCTCCCTTGAGTCATGGAGCATTGGGGGTCATGTCTGATGTTTTCACAAAGTTTCACGTAGTTTATTCCCTCTGTCCCCTCCTTCCCCCTCCCTTATTCCTCTCAGCCTCCCTTCCCACTGTTTCCCTCCTTTCCTTGCTCCCTTTCTCTATTCTCCCCTTTTCTTTTCTTTCTTAAGATTTATGTATTTATTTGAGAGAGCACAGGGGTGTGTGTGCATGAGTGGGGGGAGGGGCAGAGGGAGAGGGACAAGCAGACTCCCTGCTGAGCAGAGCCCGGCCATGGGGCTCAGTTCCAGAACCCCGAGATCATGACCTGAGCTGAAGGAGACGCTTAACCAACTGAGCCACACGGGCACCTCTGCTTCTTTTCTGAACTGATAGAGAATAAGTTGCATACACCACAGCCCTTGAAACCTACATACTTTAACTATTTCCTAAAATTATGGCCATTCTCTGTAAACAAACACAGTGTAGTTATCAGCTTTAACAAACTTAATAGGGATGCAATACTTTTTTTTTTTAAAGATTTTATTTATTCATTTGAGAGAGAGAGAGAGTGAGAGAGAGCATGGGAGGGAGAAGGTCAGAGGGAGAAGCAGACTCCTCCTGGAGCTGGGAGCCTGATGCGGGACTCAATCCCGGGACTCCTGGATCGTGACCTGAGCTGAAGGCAGTTGCTTAACCAACTGAGCCACCCAGGCGCCCAGAATGCAATACTTTTTTTTTTTTTTTTTTTTTTAATTTTATTTTTTATAAACATATATTTTTATCCCCAGGGGTACAGGTCTGTGAATCGCCAGGTTTACACACTTCACAGCACTCATCATAGCACATACCCTCCCCAATGTCCATAATCCCACCCCCCCAACCCCCCTCCCCCCATTAACTCTCAGTTTGTTTTGTGAGATTAAGAGTCACTTATGGTTTGTCTCCCTCCCAATCCCATCTTGTTTCATTTACTCTTCTCCTACCCCCTTAAGCCCCCATGTTGCATCTCCTCTCCCTCTTTTATCTGATCTGCTCTTGATATTCTGATTTGTCAGTTGGCCTGAGAATTTGTTTGTGGCATTTTTCACCCGGGACCCAGACAGGATCACATATTGCGTTTAGTTGTCATGTCTGGGACATTTCCACGGGGGGCTTGTTTGTTTGTTCATTTGTTTTTGGTCTTTTCTGACATGGACATTTCTGAAGAACATAGCCCCCTCTATTCTTTTAAGTAGAATGCTCTTTGTTTGGGGTGTGCATGTATTTCCTTATAATTACAGTCCGGTTGAGCATTCTCAGCAAGAATCCTGCAAATACAATGTTATGTCCTTCTCGGATGTCATATCTAGAGGTTCATGATGTACATGTGTTCCTCCCTGGTGATCACTGGACTCCAGACTAAAACCTGGAGGTGAGGTATACCCATTGCTACTGGCCAGAGGTGGGTCTTTGCTTTCAGAGGGCCAAGTCAATGATGTATGCATCTATGTACACATATGCAAAGACACACATGCACACATATCAGCACACACATAAACATACACACATACACACATACATATACATATTCTAAAAATTATACATTCATACCCCAACCTTGAAATCCAAAGTGTTCCCAAAGGATTTTTTCTTATTCCCCCAACCCATCGCATATTTACATGTCCCTTCTTCTCAACTACATCAACACTTTCTCTAATTAGCTCAATTCCGTAGAACATCTACAATTATTTCAGAAATGCTTTGCCTGTGCCATATAAAAAAACAAATCTACTGAAAAGGAATTTAACATCTGCTTGTAGTTCTTCTTTTCGTCTTATTCAAGACTGAGGGTCTATGGCCACATTTACAAGTTACTTGGATAAGTTCTCTTGCTCTCTCTCCTTTAAGAATATATTTATTTGGGGCGCCTGGGTGGCTCAGTGGGTTAAGCCGCTGCCTTTGGCTCAGGTCATGATCTCAGGGTCCTGGGATCGAGTCCCACATCGGGCTCTCTGCTCAGCAGGGAGCCTGCTTCCCTCTCTCTCTCTCTCTCTGTCTACTTGTGATCTCTCTCTGTCAAATAAACAAATAAAAAAAATCTTAAAAAAAAAAGAATATATTTATTTGTGTGTGTGTGTGTGTGAGAGAGAGAGAGAGAGAGAGAAAGGGCAGATAGAGAGGGAGTGAGAGTATCTTATGAAGACTCCTCACTGAGTACAGAGCCAGAGGTGGGGCTTTTATCTCAAGACCCTGAGATCAAGACTGGAGCAGAAACCAAGAGTCAGACACTTAACTGACTGAGCCACCCTGGTGCCCTGAGTTCTCTTTCTTCTTTGTTGTGGGTATGGTATTTATTTGAACTCCAACAGACTTTCTTTCAGTTGGCTTTCAGTTTTAACTGACCCTATGACATCTTTTGCTGATTCAGTATTATTTTTTTGAATATGAAGAGCACTCACAAGCTCCTAAAAGTAAAAATTATTCAAAAAGATGCACTCAGAGAAGGTCATTCTCACCCTTCTGCTACCTCATTCGTAACAGCCCCTTGCAGATAACTAACATCACTGTCTTCCAGTGTCTCCTTCTTGTGTTCCTGTTGGTGAAGATGAAGAGATACAACCAAGTTTTCTTATTTCTCTTTATTTTTTACAAAAAAAGTAGCATATATAGATGATCTTTTCACTTTGTTTTAGAACCCTCCTACCCCGCCCAACCACGTATTAGTTCATAGAACTCTTCTTCTTTTCCATGGTTGCAGCATACTCCAACACCAGTAGGTAACAGCTTATTTTACTAGTTTGCCTCTAATTGGACTCTTAGATAGTTTCCAAACAAACATTTTGAAAAATCAAGGGATGCTGCAATACATTGCATAGCTCAATTGGCTTTTGTATTTTTTGAAATGGATATCAGGGCAAGTGCAATGTTCAAGTTCAGGGTGAATGCATGTATGTATTTGTTAGAGATTGCCAAGTTCTGTAGGGGTTAGACAGTTTGACATTCACACATGTCCTGGGATTTCTTGAGCTGGGAAGGCAATCGGGGTCCACGGTGATGTGCAGCATTGTCTACTGTCTCTAAATCTGGTTTATTGTCAGAAGGGTTTACCGTTCTTTCTGTCTCCTGTGTAGCCCCATCTCTTGCCTTTGGTAATCAAATCTGCTACAGCTCTTCACTTCTCACCTGGAGGGAAAGAAGTGCTGACTGCGTTCAATCTTCACCCAGATTTTGCTTCTCACTGTCAGTAGAATCTCCCTCTTTTCTGATGGTCGAATTTACTCTGTAGAGAACCCCACCTTTATAGAGAACACCCCTACATACAGCAGGGACCTCCTGCTGAAATCAAAAGGCAGAACAGAGTCAAGAACTGAACGTGGGAAGAAAGGAGTAAGTCAGAGAGAAGAATCAGAATGTGTGGTCAGAAATGAGTCTTTGGAAACAGTGCAGTTGGGATGACTTGTTCCCGGGAATTCAGGTAGACTGGGAAGAATTGTGAGTAGGGAGAAGGGAGCAGTGAGCTCAACGATAATCTGGAACAAACGGTAAAGTGTGGGAGGACAGTTCCCATTTACCTGTGGTGGAAGACAAGTGAGCAACCACACATCTTCTATGTGTTTGGTATTGGAGTTGGTGTTTTAAGCCTGCTGGTCTTTGGGCTTTGTTCATGCGAATGGAATTAGTTGGGGGACACCTCCAGCAGCTAACTAAATTTTGGTAAACTTTAGAGTGAGTAGGAAGAAGCTAATTCAGAGTAGTCTGTTCTTTAGATTTCTATTCATTTTCCAGATGAGTTTGGCTCAACAAAGAAACACAGAGTGCTTTTGTAACTCAGAATGTTGTGGACTATAAGCAGACACCACCCAGCCTTTGCCTTCACGGCTCTCTTAATCACCACGCCCTCATGGTGACACTGCTCAGACAGGTAGGGCCAATCTAGTGCGGGAGGTATGAGAATAAAATGTGTCTTGGGAGCCTTGGGGATCCCCCACAGATTTCCGGAGGACGTGGTACCTGAAATAAGTGTGGGTAAGAGGACGACAGGGAATCAGACGAAGGGGATGTAATTTCAGGCCGAGAGATCATCCTCCAGTCCGCATGCATGGCTAGAAGAATGAAACACCGGGACGTGTGTGGGTGAAACTGAGGATACTGGGTATTAAACAAGTGTGGTGGGATGGACTGTCTTTGGGAGTCCCTTTTCACCTTCTGTCACGGGGAGGTGCACATACTTCTTATAATCCATAACCTAACTATCTGTGCATTGTTTTTAGTTGTTAAAAGTCAGGAATAACATAAAACTACTATAATACTACTTATAGTAGATGGTCCTGTTAGGGAACTTGTATTGGATTACCCAATGAAGACCCAGGCGACACTTGGAGATCTTAGAGGACAGTAGTTTTATTTAACGCCAGTGGGCTCAGAGGAGAAAGATCTTCAAAGGTCTGAGCCCAGAGCACAAACAAGGGGATAATTTATACACTTCTACTTCTGTGTCTGTGGCACTTCCGGGCGCTAGGCAGGTGGCACAGGAAGGAAAACCTGGAATGGCCCTCCAACTGGGACTGGGATTCCCCTGCTGGATTGGTCCACCACCTAAGAACACAGATTTCCCTTATCAGTCCTTTCTTGAAACGGTAATTGAGCAAAGGGGACTTAGAAATTTGTCATGTCTGGGATAATCCAGTGGCGGCCAGAGGTCCTGGGTGAGTGCTGCTGCACCGTAGCTGAGTTGGATTCATTGTATTCATATCCTCTTCCAGAAATTGTCGTAGGGGAAATAGGGAGTCAAAACAAGCCTGAGCTCTCTACTGAGATGGGTCTGGTGTGTAGTCTTCTACAATGGGACAAGCTTTAGCATCCTGCCCTAGTTCTGGAAATATGAGTGATGGGTGTGCTCAAAAATGTTAACTGCGCCTGGAAAGCTGCTAAGAACATTTTTGTAAGTGATTTGTTGGCTTCACCAAGAGCTGTATTACTCAATTATATTTATTTTCATGTTCTTATTTAATATCACTTCTAGCAACCTTTGGAACAAAATCAGTGCTTCTCACAGTTACAGTGTTCTTTCCAGGTCTAAAAGAAAAAGAGTGACTTCCAACTAGCATAAGTTATAGGACCCGAGTTAGCAACATACTGATTTTTTCAGTTTGAGCGTGGGACTTGGCTGTTTCCCTGAAGAATGTGACCTGAGTTACTCATCAACTACTACAGAACTTCCTTTCTAAAGATAAACATTTCTTCTTCCAACAACAAAGATGCTTTAAGTATACTCTTTGCACCTTTTTTTCCTTCCCTATTCTTTACTTTCTCTTTCCTTTCCTATCTTCCCTGAAATCTGTTGTTTCTTTCCCAAATTATGTGCTTTTAAATCTCACTTGGCTTTTGTTACCTAACCCATCCTTCTGTGTGATTATGGATTAACCTGGTCTAGTAACTTTTTTTTTTTTTTAAGATTTTATTTCTTGGGGCGCCTGGGTGGCTCAGTGGGTTAAAGCCTCTGCCTTCGGCTCAGGTCATGATCCCAGGGTCCTGGGATCGAGCCCCACATCGGGCTCTCTGCTCAGCGGGGAGCCTGCTTCCTCCTCTCTCTCGGCCTGTCTCTCTACCTACTTGTGATCTCTATCTGTCAAATGAATAAATAAAAAAATCTTAAAAAAAAAAAAGATTTTATTTCTTTATCTAACAGAGATATCGAGAGAGGGAATACAAGAAGGGGGAGTCGGCGGTGGGGGGAGAAGCAGGCTTCCCACTGTGGAGGGAGCCTGATGTGGGGATCAATCCCAGCACCCCTGGATCATAACCTGAACCAAAGGCAGACGCTTAATGACTGAGCCACCCAGGTGCCTCTGGTCTAGTAACATTCTTCAAACTCCTGTGTTCCTTGGTATTCTTTTGTTGCAATTGGTAAAGCCATTTAGAACTTTCATCTACTAGCTGGAGAGGGATTGTGTCTCCCTAGGTTTGTTCTCTTCATTAGGAAACTTTTTTTTTTTTAAAGATTTTTAAAAAAGATTTATTTTAGAAACAGAGAGAGAGAGAGAGCGCACAAACATGAGCGGGGGAGGGACAGAGGGAGAGAAAGAACCAGACTCTGGCTGAGGCTTGATCCCAGGACCCTGAGATCATGACCAGAGCGGAAAGGCAGACACTTAACCTACTGAACCACCCAGGTTCCCCTTCATTAGGAAACATTTTAACATTGCAGAAAGCACCTTGGAGCCATCTCTTTATTTGGCTATTGTATGCAGTCACTATATTAGTGAGCTCTTTGAGCCAATTCTGCTTTGTTTTGTGAACGTGACCTTGCTGACCAGTCTTTGCTGCTCTTTCTCTAAGTTCCTACTTTTTCTGGGATTGCTTGGCATATGGTAGGTCCTTGGGTTTATTCCTTTGGGCTCACCCAGAAAAAAATGAAGTGTCACTCTGTAGTCTAGGAGCAAATATACACAGAACAAAGGAAAGAAAATATTCACATTAAATGAACACTTATGAAGCTCAGTAGCAAATGTATCCTATTAGGATAGAATCATTGTGTGTTATAGACAATGCTGTGTATTTCATGTTTATTTTCACCTGAAACCTGAGGTCAGGGTGTATAGGAGAGTTCCTTCATTTTTATCAGTTGATGTCAATTCTAACTGCCTTGTTGAACTCAATTTTAATAATAGATCAAGTGAGGGGCACCTGGGTGGCTCAGTCGTTAAGCATCTGCCTTCAGCTTGGGTCATGATCCCAGGATTCTGGGATCGAGCCCCGCATCAGGCTCCCGGCTTGGTGGGAAGCCTGCTTCTCCCTCTCTCACTCCCCCTGCTTGTGTTCCCTCTCTCGCTGTGTCTCTCTGTCAAATAAATAAATACAATATTAAAAAAAAATAATAGATCAAGTGATTCTCTTGTATTTCCTAGCTAGATGATCATACTGCATACTGAGAATGACAAAAATACTATTTCCTTCTTTACAGACTGGCTAGGTCTGTGGTTGAAGGTACAGTTTTGAATTGTATGACTGATAGTGGTTGCTTTCAATTTTCAAATCAAGTTTGAAGTTGGCTATGGTTTTTGAGAGAGAAAATTTTCAACTTAAAGAAGTTTTCATTTCATCTAGATAGCTGTCTCTTTTTAAAAAACCAGCAATGAGGGTTGACTTTTATCACGTTTTTCAGATTCTATTGAAATGATAACATGATTTTTATCCCTTAGTCCATCTCAAATATAATGCAATTTCATGTAGTATAATGTATCAGCCTGAGAAATAATTTGACATAGAGGCATGATCACACTCCTGAGATAGATCCTGTGGTCACGAGTTTACCTTCGTAGTTACTGTTTTATGTTTTCACCTCTAACTCTGATGTATTCAATTTGCTAATAGCTTTCTATTGTCCATTTGTTCTTCATCCAGTTTAGTATAATAATTATGTTCAATGGATAAGATGAGTTAGGCTTTTCCTTTCTCTGTGTTCTGGAAGAAATCATGGTATTGCTTCTTGAAGATTTGTTAGAACTCAGAAAAATGATCTGCTCTTGTTCCTAACTTTTCAGTTATAACTTTGGTTATTGGATTATTATCTTTATTGGGTCAGTATGAATAATTTAAATTTTCCTAACAATGTTTCCTTCTAGGTTTTCAGATATTATTGAAAGGCTATACATACTCTGCTCCTATAACTTTAACATTTTTCTCTTCTTCTGCATGTAAAAACTGTTTCCCAATAGTTTTCATTAAAATATCTGTTTTTTCTGGGTTCATCCTCTAATTTTCATCTATTTTGATAATTTTTCCAGATTATCTTTTTATTAATCAACTAAAATTGAAGACTTAATTTTTTATTAATTTGTTTTAATTTTTATCAATCCTATTTTGCTCATTGAGTGTATTTTTCTAAACGTTGGAAAAAGGAAACGGGTTATTTGTTTTTTATTTTTGAAATTTTTCAATAAAGCCTTTTATATTTTTTCTCTTATTACTGTTTTGGCTAGATCCCTCATTTTATATGTGCACTGTCATTAATGTTTCTGTTAAGATTGTAATTTTAACATTGATTTATTCTTTAACCTGTAAATTAATTAGGAGTATGTTTTAATATCTAAGCATATGGGTTTTCTTTGAATGGCTGTTGTTGTTTTGATTGCATTAATATTCATGGAAGGCAGACTCTTTGATTTTTACTTTTTAGAATTTGGTGAAATTTCCTCTGTGCTCCAACACATGGTGGAAGTTGTCAATGTTACTTTATGTTTGATGAGAAAGTGCTGATATGTTAGAGATGAATTTTTATGTATGGATAGTTAGTAGGTCAGGCTTTAAAAAGATTATGTTATTGAAACATCATTTAGTTTTTCCTTTTTAACTAAATGATCTCTGAGAAAGGTGTACTTAAATCTCCTTCCATGATTTTAGGTGTTACATTTTCTGTTTTTTGTTTTTTTTTTATTTTAGTTTTTTATTTCAATTCTAGTTAGATAGCATATATAGTAAAATTGGTTTTGGGTGTAGAATTTTGTGACTGATCACTTATATAAAACCAGTGCTCATCACAAGTGTCCTCCTTAATACCCATCCCCCATCACTCGGACCCTCCTCCTTCCATCAACCCTCAGTCTGTTCTCTCTTGTTAAGAGTTGGTTATGGTTTGCTTCCCCCTCTCTCTTTTTCTTCTCTTCCCCTATGTTCATCTGTTTTGTTTCTTAAATTCCACATATGAGTGAAATCATATGGTATTTGTCTTTCTCTGACTGTGATGGCAAATTTTCTTAGATTTCCAATAGATTTTGCTTTGTATATTTTTTTAATCTATGTGGCCAGGTACATAAATAAATGTTAGTCCCTATTTTCATTGTGGATTGGATTATTTCTTTAATCAACATGAAATATCTTCCTTTGTCTCTCTTAATGTTTTTCAATTTGAATTAGAATTCTGTTAATATTTATTGTTGGCATTCTTTTTTTTAAAAAACATTTTTTATTTATTTATTTTTTAGAGAGAGATGGAGAGCACATGCAAGTTGGGAAAGGGGCAGAAGGAGAGAGCAAGAATCTCAAGCAGGCTCTGCACTGAGTGTGGAGCCTGATGAGGGTCTCAATTGTAGGACCCTGAGATCATGACTCTAGCAGAAATCAAGAGTCTGACACTTAACTGACCGAGCCACCCAGGTACTCCTTTTGTTAGTATTCTAACATTACTTTCTTATTTCTTTGATTAGCATTTATATCTCATAGTTTTCCATTTTTTCAACTTTCTTACAATCTTTTAGTTAGAGGTACATCCCTTTAAGCAACATATAATTGGCTTTTGTCTGTTATTTAATATAAGTTTACTTAAATTTTAAAAAAAAATTATTACTCTATTGTGGCAAAGTAAGAAACATAAAACTTGCAATTTTTGTTATTTGTAATTGCACAGTTCTGGATATTAATTACATTCATAAAGTAGTACAACTATTACCACTATTTATTTCCATGACTTCTTCATCAGCCTGAACAGAAACCATAACCATGTAACAGTAACTCCCCCTTCTTTCCTCTCCCTGTCTCTGGGAAACTCTAATCTACTTTCTGCCTCTGTGAATTTGCCTGTTCTAAAAATTTCATATAAGTGGACTCATACAAGATGTGTCCTCTTGTGTCTGACTTGTTTCTCTTAGCATAATGTTTCAAGGTTCACTCATGTTTTAGTGTGTGTTAGAACTCCACTGTTCCTGTGGCTGTGTATGGATACTTTGGATACATTGAGTATCCATTCATTGGTCCATGGACATTTGTGTTGTTTACATTCTTTTTACAGTATTCCTTGTTTTTGACCACACCCAGTGCGCCATGCAATCCGTGCCCTCTCTAATACCCACCACCTGGTTCCCTAAAACACCCACCCCCCACCACTTCAAACCCCTCAGATTGTTTTTCAGAGTCCATAGTCTCTCATGGTTCACCTTCCCTTCCAATTTCCCTCAACTCCCTTCTCCTCTCTAACTCCCCTTGTCCTCCATGCTATTTGTTATGCTCCACAAATAAGTGAAACCATATGATAATTGACTCTCTCTGCTTGACTTATTTCACTCAGCATAATCTCTTCCAATCCTGTCCATGTTGCTACAAAAGTTAGGTATTCATCCTTTCTGATGGAGGCATAATACTCCATAGTGTATATGGACCACATCTTCCTTATCCATTCGTCCATTGAAGGGCATCTTGGTTCTTTTCACAGTTTGGCAACCGTAGCCATTGCTGCTATAAACATTGGGGGTACAGATGGCCCTTCTTTTCACTACGTCTGTATCTTTGGGGTAAATACCCAGTAGTACAATTGCAGGGTCATAGGGAAGCTCTATTTTTAATTTCTTGAGGAATCTCCACACTGTTCTCCAAAGTGGCTGCACCAACTTGCATTCCCACCAACAGTGTAAGAGGGTTCCCCTTTCTCCACATCCCCTCCAACACATGTTGTTTCCTGTCTTGCTAATATTGGCCATTCGAACTGGTGTAAGGTGATATCTCAATGTGGTTTTAATTTGAATCCCCCTGATGGCTAGTGATGATGAACATTTTTTCATGTATCTGATAGCCATTTGTATGTCTTCATTGGAGTAGTGTCTGTTCATATCTTCTGCCCATTTTTTGATATGATTATCTGTTTTGTGTGGTTGAGTTTCAGGAGTTCTTTATAGATCCTGGATATCAACCTTTTGTCTGTACTGTCATTTGCAAATATCTTCTCCCATTCTGTGGGTTGCCTCTTTGTTTTGTTGACTGTTTCCTTTGCTGTGCAGAAGCTTTTGATTTTGATGAAGTCCCAAAAGTTCATTTTGCTTTTGTTTCCTTTGCCTTTGGAGACATATCTTGAAAGAAGTTGCTGTGGCTGATATCGAAGAGATTACTGCCTATGTTCTCCTCTAGGATTCTGATGGATTCCTGTCTCACGTTGAGGTCTTTTATCCATTATTAGTTTACTTTGTGTACAGTGTAAGAGAATGGTCGAGTTTCATTCTTCTATATATACTTGTCCAGTTTTCCCAGCACCATTTATTGAAGAGACTGTTTTCTTTCCACTGTATATTTTTTTCCTGTTTTGTCGAAGATTAACTGACCATAGAGTTGAGGGTCCATATCTGGGCTCTCTACTCTGTTCCACTGGTCTATGTGTCTGTTTTTATGCCAGTACCATGCTGTCTTGGTGACCACAGTTTGTAGTAAAGCTTGAAATCAGGTAACGTGATGCCCCCAGTTTTATTTTTGTTTTTCAACATTTCCTTAGCGATTCGGGGTCTCTTCTGGTTCCATACAAATTTCTGGATTATTTGCTCCAGCTCTTTGAAAAATACTGGTGGAATTTTGATCAGAATGGCATTAAAAGTATAGATTGCTCTAGTCAGTATAGACATTTTAACAATGTTTATTCTTCCGATCCAAGAGCATGGAATGGTCTTCCATCTTTTTGTGTCTTCTTCAATTTCTTTCATGAGTGTTCTGTAGTTCCTCGAGTACAGATCCTTTACCTCTTTGGTTAGGTTTATTCCCAGGTATCTTATGGTTCTTGGTGGTATAGTAAATGGAATCGATTCTCTAATTTCCCTTTCTGTATTTTCGTTGTTAGTGTATAAGAAAGCCACTGATTTCTGTACATTGACTTTGTATCCTGCCACATTACTGAATTGCTGTATGAGTTCTAGTAGTTTGGGGGTGGAGTCTTTTGGGTTTTCCATATAGTGTATCATGTCATCTGTGAAGAGAGAGAGTTTGACTTCTTCATTGCCAATTTAGATACCTTTTATTTCTCTTTGTTGTCTGATTGCTGCTGCTAGGACTTCTAATACTATGTTGAACAAGAGTGGTGAGAGTGGGCATCCTTGTCGTGTTCCTGATCTCAATGGGAAGGCTGCAAGCTTTTTCCCATTGAGGATGATATTTGCTGTGGGTCTTTCATAGATAGATTTTATGAAGTTCAGGAATGTTCCCTCTATCCCTATACTTTGAAGCGTTTTAATCAGGAACGGATGATGGATTTTGTCAAATGCTTTTTCTGCATCAATTGAGAGGACCATGTGGTTCTTCTCTCCTCTCTTATTAATTTGTTCTATCACATTGATTGATTTGCGAATGTTGAACCATCCTTGTAGCCCAGGAATGAATCCCACCTGGTCATGGTGGATAATCTTTTTAATGTGCTGTTGGATCCTGTTTGCTAGGATCTTGTTGAGAATCTTAGCATCCATATTCATCAGTGATATTGGTCTGAAATTCTCCTTTTTGGTAGGGTCTTTGCCTGGTTTGGGGATCAGGGTAATGCTGGCTTCATAGAAAGAGTCTGGAAGTTTTCCTTCTGCTTCAATTTTTTGAAACAGCTTCAGGAGAAGAGGTGTTATTTCTTCTTTGAAAGTTTGGTAGAATTCCCCAGGGAATCCGTCAGGTCCCGGGCTCTTGTTTTTTGGGAGGTTTTTGATCATTGCTTCAATCTCGTTACTAGATATCGGTCTATTCAGGTTGTCAATTTCTTCCTGGTTCAATTTTGGGAGTTTATAGTTTTCCAGGAATGCATCCATTTCATCTAGGTTGCTTAGCTTATTGGCATATAACTGTTGATAATAACTTCTGATGGTTGTTTCTACTTCCTTGGTGTTAGTTGTGATCTCTCCCTTTTCATTCATAATTTTTTAAATTTGGGCTTTCTCTCTTTTCTTTTGGATTAGTGTGGCCAATGGTTTATTGATCTTATTGATTCTTTCAAAAAACCAGCTTCTAGTTTCATTGATACGTTCTACTGTATCTCTGGTTTCTACCTCATTGATCTCAGCTCTAATCTTGATTATTTCCCTTCTTATGTGTGGAGTTGGTTTGATTTGTTTTTGATTCTCCAGTTCTTTAAGGTGTAGAGATAGCTGGTGTGTTCTAGACTTTTCAATTATTTTGAGGGAGGCTTGGATGGCTATGTATTTCCCCCTTAGGACCACCTTTGCTGTATCCCATAGGTTTTGGACCAAAGTGTCTTCATTCTCATTGGTTTCCATGAATTGTTTAAGTTCTTCTTTGATCTCCTGGTTGATCCAAGCATTCTTAAGCAAGGTGGTCTTTAGTTTCCAGGTGTTTGAGTTCCTTCTGAACTTTTCCTTGTGATTGAGCTCCCGTTTCAAAGCATTGTGATCTGAGAATATGCAGGGAATAATCTCAGTCTTTTGGTATCAGTTGAGTCCTGATTTGTGACCCAGTATGTGGTCTATTCTTGAAAAGGTTCCATGTGCACTTGAGAAGAATGAGTATTCTGTTGTTTTAGGGTGGAATGTTCTGTATCTATCTATGAGGTCCATCTGGTCCAATGTGTCATTCAATGCTCTTGTTCCTTTATTGATTTTCTGCTTTGATGATCTGTCTATTTCTGAGAGAGACATGTTAAGATCTCCTACTATTAATGTATTCATATCAATATGACTCTTTATCTTGATTAACAGTTTTCTTATGTAATTGGTTGGTCCCATATTAGGGGCATAGATATTTACAATTGTTAGATCATCTTGGTGGATAGTCCCTTTAAGAATTATATAGTGTCCTTCTGTATCTCTGACTACAGTCTTTAGTTTAAAATCTAATTTCTCTGTTATGAGAATCGCTACCCTGGCCTTTTTTTGAGGCCCATTGGCATGAAAGATGCTTCTCCAACCCTTCACTTTCAGTCTGGGTGTATCTTTAGGTTCAAAATGGGTCTCTTGTAGACAACATATAGATGGGTCCTGTCGTTTTATCCAATCTGCAACCCTGTGCTGTTTTATGGCCGCATTTATACCATTCACATTGAGAGTGATTATTGATAGATACGTTTTTATTGACATAGTGTTACCTTTGAAGTCTTTCTTTCTGTAGATTGTCTCTATATTTCTGTTCAATGCTATTCTTAGGATTTTTCCTCTTTTATAGAACACCCCTTAATATTCCTGCAGTGTTGGCTTGGTGGTTGCATAGTCTTTTAAGCCTTGACGGTCTTGGAAACTCTTTATCTCTCCATCCATTTTGAATGTCAGTCTTGCTGGATAAAGTATTCTTGGCTTTATGTTCTTCTCATTTAGTGCCCTGAATATATCTTGTCAGCCCTTTCTGGCTTGCCAGGTCTCTGTGGACAGGTCTGATGTTATTCTGATGGGCTTTCCTCTGTAAGTAAGGAGCCTCTTTGTTCTAGCGGCTTTCAAGAGGTTATATCTACAATTATGATTCCTCAATTTGACTATCAGGTGCCTTGATGTTTTTTTGGAATCTATAATCTTGGGTGGAGACCGTTCTGCCTCTAGTACATGAACGCTGGTTCCATTCATGAGATTGGGAAAATTTTCATGAAAAACTTGTTCCACTATATCTTCTAGACTTCTTTCTTTCTCCTCCCTTTCAGGGACTCCAATAATTCTGACATTGGAACATTTCAAGCCATCATTTATTTCCCTCATTCTGTTTTCGTGGCTTTAAGCTGTTTGTTCCAGGCTTCCTCCTGATCCTTTCTATCTGTTTGTCCTCCAGATCACTAATTCTATCTTCTGTCTCAGTTACCCTAGCTTTGAGAGAATTTAGATTAGATTGGAACTCATTGAGAGCATTGTGAACCTTATCTCTGGTAGCTTTTAGCTCTGCCCTAACATTGTGAACATCAACTCTGGTCACTTTCAGTTTGGCCCTAATCAATTCCGTTTGGTCATCCATGGTTTTCTCCAACCTAGCTATTGCCTGGATAATTGTTAGCCTGAATTCTCTTTCCGACATATTGTCTATGTTGATAGCCATTAGCTCTGTTGCAGAAGGTCCATCCTCTGTATTTTTCTTCTGTTGGGCATTCCTCCTCCTAGTCATTTTGGTGAGAGTTGACAGAACAGATGTAGCTGGATGTATCGACCGTGGTGCAGTCAAGGTGCACCCTGGAATGCTTCTGAGCAATCAGGATTCCCACCCAAATGAGAGAAAAAAGAAAAGAAAAAGAAAAAGAGAGAGAGACAGGAAAGAAAGGGAAGATAAAAGAGAAGGTTCAGCCAAATGGGACCCTAGGTAAGATTTATGAAGTATACAAACAAAAACAGACAAACAAAAAGACTTATAAAAGTATATGACAAGAGAAAAAAATATATATATATAAGCAAATAAAGGAAGAACCTCGTCAAAAAGAACCCCAAGTGTAAGATTTATATACTATCAGGACAAACACAAAAACACAGAAACACTGGTGGAAAAAAAGATGGGAGAGTGGTTATAAATTCTCCGTGTGGGCGAGGAACGTTGTTTTGATTCTTCCTGGATGTATCTTGATATCTTTGTTAAAGGACTCAACTTTCCTAAGATAAAGGGGGATTAAAAATAGGTTTACCTATAGGGGTAGTATTGATTGGGGAAAGGGGATTACTTTGAATTTTAACTCTATATGAATATTAGAAAATAAAAATAAAATAGACTAAACTAAACTAAAATTAAAAAAAAGAAATTTAAAAAATAGAAATGCAAAAGAAAAACACAGGTGTATGTATCAAAAAGTTCAGGTTAGAAGGTTATTATGGAATTTGATGTACTGGACAGCTCACTGTGATGGTAAATAGGTTAAAAAATTATCTATATAAAAAAAATATGAGCCAGAATAGTGGGAACAAATTAAAAATAAAGGTTGTCCTATGAAGTAGTGGTGGTTGTTCTCTTGTAGTCTTTCTTTTTTTCTTTCCTGGTTGGTTTTCTGGGGGAGGGGCCTGCCACGTGGGTTTTCAGTCAATGATGTTCTCTGAGTTAAGTCCTCCCACCCCCCTCAAGGGGGTGGGCTCTGAGGAAATGGGTTTTTTCAGGCTTTTGTTCTCTGGAGGTTTTTATGTTTGTTCACTTTTTTTTTTTTTCCCTCTCACCTTGACCGCTTTTGATGGTTTTTATAGGTTTAGAGGAAAGCAAACTGCACCCTGACCTCCCTCTCAGAGAGAAGCATCAGTCTGCTCTTCTATGGGTGCTGCAGAGCCCATATAAATTCCCCCTTGGCCGCTGGCAGAGCAGGTTCCAAGTCATGGTCCCTGGGGACACAGGATCTTCTGCTTGTACCCAAAACCTCAGCAGCGGCGGCTGTCTGGGCAGCTCCAGACCTCCAGTGAGGTTCCAAGCAGCGATCGCACACTGAGAAATTCCCGCTGGCCCGGGCTGGGAGTGCCTAGTCTTTCTGGGTCTAAGAGTGCCCGGCTTGCGCGCACCTCTCTCAGGGGAGGCTGTCGGTCTGCGCGTGTCTCAGGCTCCGAGAGCCGGGCGCAGCGCCGAAAGCACCAGGCTGGGCCTTCGTGCACCTCTCTTATGGGAGAGTTTGGGGCGCACGTCTCAGGCTCTGAAACAATGGCGTGGGTCTAAGAGCACTGGGTGGGCCTTTGTACACCTCTCTCAGGGAAGGGTGAGGGGCGCGCGTATCTCAGGCTCTGTAGCAGGGCTTGGCGTTCTGCCATCTGGCATGGCTCCCAGCCCCTCACAGGAGCCAGATCCCATGCAATCTCGGGCGCGCTGGTGGCTCAGGGACCAAAACCTGGTTTCTCCACAGCACTCTCTCTGGCTCAGCGCCAGGGAGGCTGTCCTGGGTCCAGGGTCTTAAGCCTCTGTCCCTAGCTGCCCCGATTACCACAATCCCCCCCCCCCCGCAATCCTTTGCTCTTTTGGAGTGCTTTCAACCAGACTCTAAGTTAATGCTGGTCCCCAGATGCAGGGCACTCTCATATTAGGGGTATTACTTTCCAATCAGTCGTCTCTGGTGGCTCCCTCCCCCTTTTGTTTATCTTCCGATATCAGTCCGACATTCCCACTCCGCTTTACCTGCCCACTGGCGTCTTCTGCCCCTGTAGAGATCCAGACGTGTATAATTCTGAACTCAGGCTGATTTCATGGGTGATCAGAGTTCTTTGGTAGGTAATCAGCTCACTTTAGGGTACAGGTTGAAAAGGCGCCCTCTCCTACTTCCCCGCCATCTTGTCTCCGGTTGTTTACATTCTTTGTCTCCTGTGAATAGTGCTACAATCAACAGAAGTACAGAAGCACCCTCTTTTCAATTCTTTGGGGATTCTTTACTAATTCTGAGGAGTAGCATTATTGAGTCATACTCATGGTATATATATATGTATATATATATATATATATATGTATATACATATATATTTTGTGTTCAGCTTTCTGGGTAATGGCCAAACTGTTTCTATAGTGGCTGCATCATTTTATATTCCTACTGACAATGTACAAGGGTCCTAATTTCTCCACATCGTCCTTAACATTTATTTTCTGGATATTACTCTTTTTTATTATAGCATCCACTAAGTGTGTACTGGTATCTTCTTGTGATTTTGATTTCATCTACCTGATGATTGGTGATTTGAGTAGTTTTTTATGTGCTATTGGTCATTTGTTTTTCTCTGGAGAAAGGTCTATTCAAGACATATGTCCATTTAAAAATTGGTTCCTTTGTCTTTCTCTTGTTGAGTTGTTAGGCTTTATATATTCTCCATATCAAATGTTTATCAGATATATGATTTGCAAATATTTTCTACCATTCCGTAGGTTGTCTTTTCACTTTCTTGTTAATATTCTTTGATGGA
Organism: Enhydra lutris kenyoni; assembly: GCF_002288905.1. Taxonomy (NCBI): domain Eukaryota; kingdom Metazoa; phylum Chordata; class Mammalia; order Carnivora; family Mustelidae; genus Enhydra; species Enhydra lutris. Next base: position 106,419,016 of record NW_019154085.1, read on the forward strand.
CAAAAGTTTTTAATTTTGAGGAAGTCCAATTTAATCTTTTTTTTTCTTTCTTGCTCATGTTTTTGGGGTTACAACTAAGAGATGCCAAATGGAGGGGATTATGGGGATTGACCCTTATGTTTTCTTCTAAGCATTTTCTGGTTTTAGCTTTTATATTATGTTGTTTATCCATTTTGAGTTAATTTTTATATATGGTGTGATGTAGGGGTCCAATTTTATATTTTTGCATGTGGTAATCCAGTTGTTCCAGCACCATTTGTCAAAGAGATGATTCTTTCCTTATGCCATGAACTTGGCATAATTGTGAAAATTAATTTTGCCATAGATATAAGGGTTTATTTGTAGATTCTCAATTCTGTTCCAATGGTATATATATCTATCTGTTTTGGTTACTGTAGCTTTGTAGCAAGGTTGAATTTGGGATGTGTGAGTTCTCTAACTCTGCTCTTTTAAAAAGTTGTTTGATCTATTTGGGGTCCCTTGTAATTCCATATGAGTTTGAGGATTGCTTTTTCTATTTTTGCAAAAAAGGATGTTGAAATTTTGTACAAATTGCATTGAATCTGTATATTACCTTGGGTAGAATCAAGTTTTTAACAAAGAATGATGATTTTTTTTTTTTTGTAAATAAAGATTTTATTTATTTATTTGACACAGAGAGAGAGAGACAGTGAGAAGGGGAATACAAGCAGGGGGAGAGGGAGAGGGAGAAGCAGGCTTCCTGCTGAGCAAGGAGCCCGATGTGAAGCTCAGTTTCAGGACCCTGGGATCATGACCTGAACCGAAGGCAGACTCTTTTTTTAAAATTATTTTTATTTTATTTGACACAGAGAAAGAGATCACAAGTAGGCAGAGAGAGGGGGAGAGCAGAAAGCCTGATGCTGGGCTCAATCCCAGGACCCTGAGACCATGACCTGAGCCGAAGGTGGAGGCTTAACCCACAGAGCCACCCAGGCGCCCCGAAGGCAGACTCTTACTGACTGAGCCACCCAGGCACCCCGAGTTCTTAACAATAATAAGTCTTTTTACCCACAAACATGGACTATCTTTATGTTAACTTAGGTTTTATTTCATTTCTTTCAGCAATGTTTTATAATTTTCAGTATATAGATCTTCCTTGACTTACGATAGGCTTACACCCCACTAAATCCATTGTAGTTAAAAACTTATGTCAAAAATGCATTTAATACATCTGACTTGCTCAACATCACAACTTAGCCTTACCTACCTTAAATGCACATAGAATAGTTACATTGGCCTACAGTTAAGCAAAATCATCTAATACAAAGCCCAATTTAAAGTGTTGAACATCTCATGTAATTCATTGATTGATGTACTGAAGGTGGGAGACAGAGTGGTTGTATGAGTACAGAATGGGTGTGAGTGTATTGGTTGTTTGCACTCATGATCCCATGATTGACTAGGAGCTGCAGTCTCTAGCATCATGAGAGCATTGTCCCGAATATTGCCAGTCCAGGAAACAAATCACAACTCAAAAATCCAAGTCCATTTTCTACTGAATATGTATTGTTTTTGCATTGTAATGTTGAAAAATTGTAAGCTGAGACCCATAAATTGGGGATCATCTGTATAAGGATCTCCTCCTTGGTTGAATTTATTTTTAGGTATTTTATTCTTTTAGCTGCTATTGTAAATGGAATTGCTTTCTTAATTTCCTTTTCAGATTGTTCATTGATTTTCTCAGTCTGAGTTTCTTTTTATTTCAAGTCATGTTTTAATTCATGGTGAACTAAAAATATATTTGGTCTTACTTCATCTTTTAGTAGTTTCTATTTAATGTATTTTACTTCTTTTTTCCCTTTTCTTTCCTTTTATTCAATTATTTTCAGTGGCTTTGAAGAATAGATCTGGAAACAGATTTAAAGAATGTCTGTTCTTGGGGGTGCTTGGGTGGCTCAGTCCATTAAATATAAAAACTCTTGATTTTGGCTCAGGTCATGATCTCAGGGTTGTGAGACTGGGCCCTGTGTCAGTCACTGTGCTGGCTGTGGGACCTGCTTGGGATTCTCTCTCTCCCTCTGCTCCTCTCCCCACCTCTTTCTCTCTTAAAAAAAAAAAAAGTTCTTTCAGTGGTTTCTCTTAAATTAAGAGATATGATAAATACTGATACATATATATTTATTTTAAATTAATTTCTAGGATTAATCAGAGAACACATCTTTAATTAGAATAAGCAAAAATCATATCTTGTTATTTTCTTTCCTTTCCCCCCATCTGCTGCCCTTTTTGATATAATGTAGGATTTTACTTATATTATTTCTTTTGTATCCCTTATTACACTTAGTATTAAGCTGTAATCCCTTTTTTAAAATCCTTATTTGTCCTCACATTTATTTTTGAAAATCACTCTTGGATGCACTTTTGTTTTTGTTTTGTCAGAGTGTAACCTTTAGTAGCTGTTCTAGGTTGATCTGTAAAGAGTTAAGTTACTATCATTTCCAATTCTAAATTTTAAAAAAATTCTATTTTACTCTTTTACTTGAATTATAGGTAGATTCAGTAGCAAAGTCTTGATGAAAATATTTCCCCTCAGAATCCTGAAGAAATTATTTTGTTGTCTTTCTGCATTTAATGCTTTCAAAAGGGAGTTTTATATCCATTTAATTGTGAGTAATCTATCTCTCTTAAGAAGTTTTTGAGTACTGTCTTTTTCTCTGACATGGCATTGTTAAGTCCCTGTCTGAGATTTCATATCTTTCTTTTAAATTAGAAGAAATTTCTTGTGATATTGATTTATGTATATTTCTCCCCTCTAGTTTCTGCTTTGGGAATTGCTATTAGAGGGTTATTAGGATGTCTCTATCTTACTTTTCTCTTTACTTTCTATTTTTCTACCTTTCTCTGGTGTTTTTCTAGTACTATTTGTCAGAACAAACTTGCAGCTCACTTTTTTTTATTCCTTTTAAAAATATATTTGTCATAGGACATATTACTCAACACCAAAAAAACCAAATAATTCCATTAAAAAATGGGCAGAAGACATGAACAGACATTTCTCCAAAGAACACATCCAGATGGCCTACAGACACATGAAAAGATATTCAACATCACTCATCAGGGAAATGCAAATAAAAACCACAACGAAATATCACTTCCCATCTATCAGAATGGCTAAAATCAATAACATAAGAAACAAGTGTTGGCGAGGATGTGGGGAAAAAGGAACCCTTGTGCACTATTGGCTGGAATGCAAACTGCAGCAGCCACTGTGGAAAACAGTATGGAGCTTCTTCAAGAAGTTAAAAATAGAATTACCATAGGATCCAGTAAATCTCCTCTTGGCTATTTACCCAAAGAAAACAAAAGCACTCAGAAAGACTTAGGAAACTCAGAAAGACAATATGAACCTTTATGTTTATTGCAGCATTATTTACAATAACCAAATTATGGAAGCAGTCCAAGTGTCCATTAATAGATGAATAGATAAAGAAGAAGTGCAATATTACTCAGTCATATAAAAGAATGTAACCTTGCCATTTGCAACAACATCGATGGAGCTAGAGGGTGTAATGCTGAGTGAAATAAGTCATTCAGAACAAAGCCAAATACCACATGATTTCACTCATCTGTGGAATTTAGGAAACAAAATAAATGAACAAAGAAAAAAAGAAATAAACCAATAAAACAGGCTCTTAACTATAGAGAACACACTGATGGTTACCAGAAGGGAGGTGGGTGGGGGATGGGTGAAATAGGTGATGGGGATTAAGGAGCGCACTTGTTGTGATGAGCACTGGGTGATGTATGCAAGTGTTGAATAACTATATTGTACACCTGAAATTAATATAACATTGAATGTTAACTATACTGGAATAAAAATTTTAAAAATATATTTATCATAAAAATTTTCAATATACTAAAGTCAAACACAATAATAAAATAAGCATTTATGTACATAAAATCTTATTTAAGGAATAAAATAACATCACAATATTGAAGTGTCTGGTATTCCTCTCCGCAGTCAGAACCTTTTTCTTTAACCAGAGGAATCATAATTTTGCGTTTGGTGTTTTATAATTTACTACATGTATGACATCGCTTTTCCTTTTTAATATTCCACTAACCGTATTATGTATATATCCTTTGCAACCTTGCTTTTGAAAAACCTCAGCATTATATTATGATATTCACTCATGTTTATAGGTAGAGTTTCAGTTCATTCTTTCAAACTGTTGGTTAGTGTTAAAATGTGTGGCAGACCTCAGTTTACTTACCCACTGTCATTTTGGGTATGCGTTCAGGCTGTTTCCAGATTCTCGTAATTAGAAGTGGCCATACTATAAATATCCTTGTCCCTGTCTTTTTCTTACTTAGCTGTTGATTGCCTAACATATCTGAGATAGTTATATTTTGGGGGATTATATACATTTCAAATATTGTCATCCCAGTTGATTATTTCTGCACTCCTCAAATGCTTTCTTTGAATAGATGAAAAGAGAAATTTGAATATTAAATGTATTTGGTTGAAATTATAACTTTAAGATTTTCCCTGGTTATGTAATATCAAGGAATTTTTCTCTATGTGAGGTCATAAAATATTTTTCACTTTTTTCTACTGTTTTCAAGTTTTGATTTTTTTCATGTTGAAATCTTTCATCTATAAGCAATTGGTTATTGCTTATAGACCAGTGAAGGTATCCAATTTTATTTTAATTTCCATGAGGATAAGCAAATACCCTAGAATAATTGAAGCCTTATGCAAATAAGAGTAAGGCAAGATGATAAGTGGCTAGTGAGGCTTACCATTTGCAATATGCTTATGAGTTATTTAGACTTGACTGACATCTTCAAGACTTTGGGAAAGTTTGGTCTCATAGAATTTACACTTGTCAGAGGGGGATGATCTGAGCTAGGAATGAAAGGGGTTCCAGTTGTGTTGGCCCAGAATGTGAGAGCCAGGAGAAGGTTCAGGAGACTTGTGTTCAAGACATCACTGAGTGGTAGTCACACAGCACATTTGTCCTTCACTGAAATGTGCCAGAGGACAGTGGGCCAAATGGCAAACTGATTCAGTAAATCTGTGCCTGGGAACTGCTTATTTATTTTTGTTATTTAAGTTATAATCATGACCTTGATATCTCTAGGCTTTCTACTTTGTGGAACATCATTAGAATGCTGTGTGTCTGCTGCTTTGTAATAACTCTCTCATAGAAAGTGGAGGAAGCCCACCCCCTTTTCAGGACCTGAAATGAGAAAAATAAATATATAATTGGCTGTCATCACTGTCAATCATCTGAGGCATAGAGACACTGACTAGGTTGAGCCCACAAAACGGAGTGTGGATTAATTTGTTCTGGTCTGCTTTATTATTACATTATTGCATTATTTTATGGTATATCCTCTATAGAGAAATGGAAGGGATCTTTAAATAAACCCATCAAACTGATGGGGCTGTCTTTTAAAGCTCAGGACCTTAAAAAAATAATGATTTATTCTTAATAATAATCTAATAATCATTAAAAATAATTATTTATGGGGCACCTGGGTGGCTCAGTGGATTAAAGCCTCTGCCTTCGGCTCAGGTCATGATCCCAGGGTTTTGGGATCGAGCCCTGCATCGGGCTCTCTGCTCTGTGGGGAGCCTGCTTCCCTTCCTCTCTCTCTTTCTGCCTCTCTGCTTACTTGTGATCTCTGTCTGTCAAATAAATAAATAAAATCTTTAAAAAATAATGATTTACTTGATATATTGTTTGCAAATATCTTCTCCCATTCTGTCAGTTGTCTTTTGGTTTTGTTAACTGTTTCCTTTGCTGTACAAAAACTTTTGATCTTGATAAAATCCCAATAGTTCATTTTTGCCCTTGCTTCCCTTGCCTTTGCCGATGTTCCTAAGAAGATGTTGCTGCAGCTGAGGTCGAAGAGGTTGCTGCCTGTGTTCTCCTTGAGGATTTTTTTTTTTTAAAGATTTCATTTATTTATTTAACAGACAGAGATTACAAGTAGGCAGAGAGGCAGGCAGAGAGAGAGGAGGAAGCAGGCTCCCCGCTGAGCAGAGAGCCCGATGTGGGGCTCGATCCCAGGACTCTGAGATCGTGACCCGAGCCGAAGGCAGAGGCTTTAACCCACTGAGACACCCAGGCACCCCACTCCTTGAGGATTTTGATGGATTCCTTTCTCACACTGAGGTCCTTCATCCATTTTGAGTCTATTTTCGTGTGTGGTGTAAGGAAATGGTCCAATTTCATTTTTCTGCATGTGGCTGTCCAATTTTCCCAACACCATTTATTGAAGAGGCTAGTGTCCAAAATCTATAAAGAACTTAGCAAACTCAACACCGAAAGAACAAATAATCCAATCAAGAAATGGGCAGAAGACATGAACAGACATTTCTGCAAAGAAGACATCCAGATGGCCAACAGACACATGAAAAAGTGCTCCACATCACTCGGCATCAGGGAAATACAAATCAAAACCACAAGGAGATATCACCTCACACCAGTCAGAATGGCTAAAATTAACAAGTCAGGAAATGACAGATGCTGGCGAGGATGCGGAGAAAGGGGAACCCTCCTACACTGTTGGTGGGAATGCAAGCTTGTGCAACCACTCTGGAAAACAGCATGGAGGTTCCTCAAAATGTTGAAAATAGAACTACTCTATGACCCAGCAATTGCACTACTGGGTATTTACCCTAAAGATACAAACGTAGTGATCCGAAGGGGCACGTGCACCCGAATGTTTATAGCAGCAATGTCTACAATAGCCAAACTATGGAAAGAACCTAGATGTCCATCAACAGATGAATGGATAAAGAAGATGTGGTATATATACACAATGGAATACTATGCAGCCATCAAAAGAAATGAAATCTTGCCATTTGTGATGACGTGGATGGAACTAGAGGGTATCATGCTTAGCGAAATAAGTCAATCGGAGAAAGACAACTATCATATGATCTCCCTGATATGAGGGAGAGGAGATGCAACATGGGGGATTAAGGGGGTAAGAGAAGAGTAAATGAAACAAGATGAGATTGGGAGGGAGACAAACCATAAGTGACTCTTAATCTCACAAAACAAACTGAGGGTTGATGGGGGGAGGGGGGTTGGGGGGGTGGGATTATGGACATTGGGGAGGGTATGTGCTATGGTGAGTGCTGTGAAGTGTGTAAACCTGGTGATTCACAGACCTGTACCCCTGGGGATAAAAATATATTATATGTTTATAAAAAATAAAAATTAAAAAAAAAAGAAATTAAAAAAAAGAAATAAAATCTTGAAAAAATATATTTTTAAATAAAAGGTTTAAGGTATAACAAAAAAAAATGATTTATTTATTTAAATAATAATGATCACCTTTGTATCTTGTAAGAGAAGGAGTCTTCCTGATTATTAACCCAAAGGAGTCTTCCTGATTATTAACCCCAAATTCTCCTTAAATGATATGCATCTATGTCATGGTTCTATGACTGTGGTCCAGCTGTCATCTCCACCTGGCAGTGTATCCACCTTCTCCCAGCAAATAAGCTCCTCTTCAGCGTCCAAGAGCTGTGGTGTCAGCTCTTGGAGGGAGCTGTGGTGTCAGCTCTTCCAGGGATTACATTCTGAGATAAGTAAGAGTGACTCTCATCCAGTGTCCCTATCACAGCACTCAGCAGGTGTGCTGTGGTGACCTCTTCGTGTGTCTTTCTTTCTTCTGGACTGTGAGTTTCTGGAGGACTTGGATTTGTCCTCTCTAACTATATGTCCTCTCTTCTTTGTTATTTGTATACACCTCCCTCCACACACCCACATCCACCCACACATACATAGACACACACTGATCTCTTTCTGTCAACATTTCTGTTTAATTGAACTGAAATGAAAGTATCATTGCCTGATAACCAGAGAAGCAGAAATAACGGAAAGCCCAAATGCTCGAGGGTCAGAAAGAACTAGATTCAAAACCTACTGTGGGCATTTATTAGAGAAGTTAGTATCTGGTCTTAGTTTATTGTGTAAAGTGAGAATCATAACTAGTGTTAGATGAGAGCACTTTACATACTGACTGCCACACAGCAGGACTTCTATTTAGATCTACTCTGTCTTTTCCAAAAGGGGCCACTCTTGGGTTATTTTCATTTAAAAAGAGGCCTATTAATGATAGTCCCTTATATAAGCAAAGGGTCAAATCATGCCTGCTCCTTAGTCCTTGGTTATTTGCAATTTCCCTGTTCAGGAAAGAATGAGTCAATGAAGACTGGGCATCAGATTCCAGGGATCAGAAGCACCTGGGCCACTTGGGACCTTGTGAGAAATGCAGAATTCCAAGTGTATTGAGTTGGAAATGTGCATTTCAGATGATCCCCAGGATATTCAAATGCCCATTCAAGATTGAGGAGAGCTGAGCTAGAGCAGGTGCTGACCTCTGATTTGAATAATTCTAGGGAGTTTATTCTAGCTTTTGTGCTAAGGAAAGGGAATTTGTGGGGTAAATATGGGCCAGCTGAATAAAACTTCTCTGTGATGAGATGAGGGATGGACTTTAATGGCTATGATTAACTATTTCCCTGTTGCATTTTATTTCATGGGGTGTACCAGCCTGGAGCAGCTGGAGGTTATGTGACAGCTACTGTCCCCAGAAAAACCAGCTTGAATGGCCACCCTGATGAGGAAGCAATGGGCTGATTTAATTTTTTCTGTTGATCTTTCTTCCTTCTGCTCATGTCAGCAGAATGTAAAGGGCTGCATCTCCCCAGGGACTTAGGAGACTGAAACAATACTTTCCTTTCCTATTTTGATGTTTTATTAAAAACAAACAAACAAACCTCCAAAAGCAAGGCTTTAATACAATGTATATTGATCTGAAGTGTTCTGTGTGTCATGGAAAACCTATTATTACTTCTTAAAGGTAAAACCATTGCTGATATTTTGAGTCAAGGATATTGGCCTGGTTGAGTATCTTTTTCTCTTAAGCATCTGTAATTTGAGATTTGAAGGTGTTCTCATATCAATCTGATGTCCCTACTCTGAAGATAATCATTCATGAGCGACTCCAGAATTTCATTGGTGGCAGATGAATGTAAACTTGCACATTCATCTAGATGGTGCTTTGTGTCCTGTCGTGTGATAACTGAACAAATCTCACTTCCGAAGGTTGCATGGCAGCTTAGGAAGTGATTTTAAAAAGGAAAGATGGCTTCCTTATTTTCAGTAGTAATGTGTTGATTTTATGTGTTGATCAGCAAATATTTCAAACATACCTACGATACACCATGGCTACATCCATGGGCTCTACTATGGGTGCTTGTATATAAGAGTGCCTTATAAGAATTTCTTAATAGATCCATGTATGCTTACCTACTTACATATTTACAGGAGTGATCTACACAGTTTAAACCTTGATTTTCCACAGGGACAATTCCATCCCCCTCAAATTTTCACAGACTCTACAGAGTTTCAGTGGCAAAAGCCCAGCTATGCCCCACCCTCAAGATGGAATCAAAATCTTGGTGAGCACACTTAGCCAGGGAGACTGATCCCTTTGATAGTTTTTAAACCTCAGTTAAGGAGCTAGCTCCTCAATAGGGCAGATTTCTCAAGGAAACTTTTGTTCATTCATTCACTCATTCCACAACTATTTGTTGACCAACATACAAATAACAGGATCTGGAGAGATAAGTATGGAGGTGGGGAATAAGTTTAGATTCACCTACCCTGTTTTCCAAGAAGTTTCTTAGTGATAGCTACCATCACCTAGATGAGGCAATATGGAGCCATGAAATACTTACTATATAAACAAGCTTTGCCAAAATTAGAGGCAGATGCAGTTTCTAGCAACTTCTGGGAGAGCAGACTCAATCCAGCTCTTCAGATCTTTTCTTTATTATCTCTTCCTTTGATTTGGAACAGGCCTGGCCTAGATTCTCCCTGGACCTTCCACCAAAATGCAGCCCGTCTATGCCATGTGTTGCTTTGCTCTGATTATTATTTAGTTAATTTGCCTGTGCATTTCCATATAATAATATCTTTGTCATTAGGAGGGAGCTCCGTTGCCAAGGCAACTAAGAGTGGTGCAAACACAGCTTGTCCTTTAACCCAAATTTAACTCTCTTCAGTCAGATACCAATAATGTTCCTGGCTCCTCTGTTTGTTTTAAAATTGTAAATCATTCTATAGGTCTTCTGGTTTCTTCCTCCTGTTTTGTCTGTCTCTCTGAAAGGTCTCATTGCCTTTTTCCCAACATATTTTTTTAAATTTAATTTTCAAAGTGATAGTTGTAAGCTCTTGAAAAGTTAAATAGTACCAGCAGATCTATGACAAAAAAACCACAATTTTCCCTGCTATTTCAATTTCCACCATTACCATCCCTAATTCCTGCTCCCACAGATAATCATTTTCAATAATTTTTAGCTGATTATTTAGTATTTTCTCTTGTATTGCTAAATAATGGCCTGAAGTATGACATCTAGACTTTTCAGGTTTAGTTATGATCTTTGAAATTTCCATCAAGGAAGATATGGATTTAATTTTAGTTTTTTTTTTTTCTGCTTCCCTGATCTTCCTGAAACCATTTAGCTCAGGTTTTCCTCACAGCCACTGTTTCTGGAATTCAGTAAAGACATGGAAGATGTGGCCAGAGAGGTAGGCGTGTAGATTATGTGGATGCTGTGGACGAGTTTGGGTTTCATAATACATGTGATGGGAAGCCACTAGAAAAATTTAACCAGAAGGCTCACATGATTTGCCTTATTGAAAAACCACTTTGACATCTGTGGAGAATGGGTTGTAGGAGACAAGAGAAATCAGAGACCAGAGAGGAAACTAACAGTAGTCTTGGGAGACATAATGGTGGCTTCAACTCATGTGGTTGTCACATCAATTTGGAGAGAAATGGTTAGATAGGGCCATGTTTTCCAGAGAGAACCTGTCCTGTGTCATCACTGTGTGTTAGGACCTGGGAAAGGGAGAAGAGATAAATCAAGAATGACCTCTAGGTTTTGGCTTGAGCAACTGGATAGATGGAGGAATCATTTGTTAAGATTAGGGGTGAACTTATGTGTGTTACTGTGCAGGTTGGAGGGGTGGTAACCAAAGATTTATTTGTCTGAGGTGAATTTGTGATCACTATTATTATCAAGGTGAGATGTCAATTCGATAGCTGAATAGATCAGTAAGGGGCTCAGTGAAAATGTCTGGGCCTCGATGGATAAATGGGAGTGTCATTGGCAGGTGGGGGCATCCAAAACCATGAGATTGACTGAGATCACACCAGGATGGGATGCAAATAGAGAAAAATACAGTGCTCCAAAATTAAGAGATCTGGCTGAGGAAGAGAAAACAAAAGCTAAGACTGGGAGTTGGTGCCTAATATTGTAGAAGGGAGACTGGGTAGTTGTGATGGTCCTTAAAATGCCATCAAGGATGAGTGTTTTTCAGAAGGAAACTTTCAATTGTTTTAAATGCTGAAGAGATGTTAAGAGGCAAGGAGGGAGTCACTGTATTTGACAACATGGAGAATCATGGTGGTGCATTGGAAAGAGTAGTTTTGGTAGAGGAGTGGCTTTGGGAGAGGACATGGAAGGGCTTGAAAGCAGAGGATGTGGAGATTGTGACAGGTGCTATACCAGAGCCCAGGAGGCAGTGAAAACACACTCTAGAGGGACATGGCCCTAGTCAGGGATGTCAGAAAGGTGTTCCTGGGGAAATGAGGCTCCGAGATCTGACTTGAGGTGTGAAGGAGGAGGAGAAGTGAACTAGTTGGGAGAGAAAAGAATGTTTCAGGAAGAAGGAACAGCAGGTGGGAAGACATAGAGATAAACACAGCATGGCATATGCCAACAAATGAAAAGAGAATAGGCCAGAGAAAACAGGAAAGTGTTATGGTAAGGAGTCCAAGGGGTACTTAGGGTCCCTTGCTTTGTGAGACATGCTAATGTTACTTGCCTATTCTAAATGCAATGGGATGTTGTTGACAGGTTTTCTAAAGGAAAGTTTTGTGGTCTTGAAATATGTGGACATATATGAAGAGCAGACATGAAGTTGTGGGCATGGCTAACAAGAGACAGATTAGGAAGATTTTACAGTAGTCCATGTGAGAAATGGTGGGAACTCCTTCTGAGCATTTGGGTCAGTGAAAGAGTTATGCCACAGAAACCCTTCATAGAACAAAGAAGTAAGTTCAACAATAGCAGTAAAAGTGTTTTATCTTTGGAAATGAGCACGATCTTGCATTTGACAATATCTCATGTTAATTTATTCCGTGACTAATTGTTCTTTGGAGAAATTGAACTCATTCACCATTAGGTTTGACATGTTAAATTAATCAGATCTCTTAAAAGGCTTCCAAATTCTGAAAGCATCAGACAGTTCAAAATTGCATCCACATTTATCAACACTGTTTTTGACATGATATGCAAAGAAAAATAGCCTCATTCATTCCTATCTATACACCAACACACTTCTTAAGGCATGGGGCATTTACTGGGTTACAAATTATTTCCCTGTTTTTCAAGATGAACTGATTGCCTTAAACTTGATTCTATTACCCAATCAATTATTGGTTAATAGAAGCCTTCAAGTACAGTGTTTTAAAAATTGCAACATACCATAAATCACGTTCCAATTCCTTTTAATTTCTCAATACCTCTTTTCTGATTTTGATATTGCTTTCAAAAAAGATTTTCTCATCTCTATAATGAGATCCAGTGTCTATAACACATTGTCTATTACACCATTTCTCTTTAATGGAACTCCTCTTGAAGTATCCATTCTTCGCTTGGAGCAAAATGATTCTTCTGCTGAGCGAGTGCATTAACGATCCCTGTTGTGTTGGCTCTCGCTCTTCAAAACCCTAAGTGAGGTACTTGATGGGTCTTCTCACATCTCACCCATCTTTCTACATTTCTGACAGATCCTAAATTTTCTCTGCCCAAATCCAGACTTTATGCCATTTACTAAGCTCCCCACTTACGTTTTAACACCTCACGTAGATATAGTTTATCATTGTTGTACTTAAAGATGTGCTTCTTGTTTTAGGAGGTGCTTGGACCTAAAACTAACTTTTGCAAAACTTTCAGATAGACTAAATTTTTCAGGGCACTTTCCAGTCTTGAACAAAAATTTAACTACTTCTCTGTCTGCAATTTGTAAAGTCTCAACACGAACGAATGCTCTAGTGGTCTTAAGAATGTTGAAAAAGTGTTTCACTTTCCTTGAGTGGGATTACACTTGTGCTCACTCTCTCCGTACTTTTCTAGAGTCTCTTGCCCCGCCTTTCTTTGCTCTTCCCTCACACGCATCTTGCCCTGTTCCTCTGGCTCCTGATAAAAGGTTTCTAGTTTCACCTTTTTCCTCTACTATCCATTTTAACCCAGAGATTACATTCAGCAGACTCCATGCTGAGCATGAAGCTTCAGGGGGCTTAATCTCAAGACATTGAAATCATGACCCGAACTGAAACCAAGACAGACGCTTAACCAACTGAGCCACCCGGGCGCCCTACACTTGATCTTTTTATTCACTTGCACATTCATTGGCCACACTTTAAAGGTACTGGAACAGCAGGCATCATTCACTCATTCATTCATTCACTCACTCATTCATTCCTTTGTTCAGCCAGCCGACAAACATTTACAATACCCTCACTAGATAGCTGGTATGCTGTTATAGACCAGGAATACAGACGTAAAAGAGACAGGATTCTTGTCCTCAAGAAGAACCACGAGGGAAGGACATATTTAAGCCTGGATTCCAAAGGAAGACTATTAGAAGACTTGCTGAGATGGAATCTGCCCACTTGGAAAGGCTAGTTATCAACAAGATGTTAAGGCTTTTCTTTGGGTTTTCTATAGTATCTACAAAGCATTTTTGTATTATTAAGTATTTACAGGGAGTCTGTCATTATGCAGGCCTATTATAATTATTAATCTCCAAAGCAATCATAGGAGGGAAAACATTATCCCTATTTCATTGATGAGAAAAGCCGAGCTCAGAAAATTTAGAACTTGTCTAATATCACACAGCTAATAATTAATTTGCAAAGGTGCATTTTCTTTTACCTTTGTAAAATACACAATGGAGGCCAAACTTAAAAATGCCCTGAGCAGACAAAACCAAACTAAATCTAGTTTATTTCATGAGCAGAAGTGAAACTTCACGAGGTTATTTCTTATAAATGCCTTTGATAATCATAAAAGAAATGCAAGTTATCTTCCTAAAATGGTGTGAAATAATCACTTTTAGCTGATCCTCTGTCATCTAGAAACCCTCACTATAATCACCGATCACTGACAAGGTCAAACAAGTTCCTCATTTTCACTTTATAAGCCATCCTTTGGCACCATGTCTCTAAGCTTGATCAGTCCTGAATTCAAAAACTCCCAGTTTGTGAACTTTTTTAAATAGTCACAATAAAATCTTACTAAAATGAGATTTTACTGATCCGGTGGTTTTAATTTTGTTGTTCCTGGATTTTGGACACCTTTTATTAGGAACATTTTTAAACATGCACTATTTTAGCTCCTATAATCACCTTCATCCATTAGCAACATCTTGCCCTTCTTCCTCCATCCATCATGGTCACCCCGCCCCAATTTCTTTTTATTTTTGGCAGAGAGGAGTTTTTTAAGCAAATCCAAGATGTTGTATCACTTCATCTGCATATGCTCAGTGTGTGTCCATAATAGATACAAGCTTAAAAATGTACAAACACAATATCATTATCACAACAAACAAAATTAACCATATTCCTTAATAATTGCTTACTAACATTGAATATTCAAGTCAGCTCACTTTCTCCTGATTGTCTCAAAACGTCTTTCTGGTTGTTTATTCTATAGAATTTCCCACCTTCTGGATTGGGCTGATTGCTTTTATTTGATTATGTTTAACACATAATCTATCCCTCACACTTTCACCAAACTGGCAGGTCAATCTAGTGGCATCATTACATTCAGATTAATGTGGGTTTTGGGGGGCAAAATTTTGCCTTTATAGGTGACTTCCTATTGCATCACTTCAGGAAGCAGTCATGTATGGGGTCTCCTTTCTATGTAGATGTTGCTTTTGGTAAATGGATTCAGGTGTTGTCATTTGGAGCCGCACTTTGTAAAAATTGCCAGGAGTCTTTCACTCACGGGTTTGAAACCATGATGATCACTGTCAAGGCTGATTATTTCAGGAGATGTTGTAAAATCATGATTTCTATAATTCTATCATTCTTATTACATTCATTAGTCAGTATTCTTCTGGAGTAAGAATTTTGCCTTCATCAATTATTTAGTTATCGTGAAATGCGATTCATTTCCTAAAGGCAAGATAGATGCTTGATTCTGACCCTGTTTTTGCCAAGTTTCAGAATAATGAGTTGGTGCATTACAATAAATACAAGACTGAAAACCAGGATCATATGACTCTAAGCCTTTTTAATTTCCACATAACTGGAGAGTTTAAAATGCTGTAAGAACAAAAACAAAGTCTGAAAGTCCCAGTGCTTTTAGGCAGGCAAGAAGTTAAGGAGCCAGGATCCCTGAGACTCCCTCATTCTGATGTTTCAGGAGAAATGTCAGCGGTCACCAGGTATCACACCGCCTTTAGTGTCCTTCACAGGCTGATTAAGCATTGTAATCACCATGGGCTCTCAACACTCAGGTGGTCAACAGTTACATGTAATTAACGGCTTATGTCTGAGCAGTATCCATTCATCTCCCCTTCTCTCCTGGCTCTGGGCTGGAAGAGGAGCGGAGAGGGTGCTCAGTTCTCACTGGGGCATTTCCCTCTATCGCACTTCCTGCAGTGGTCAGACATCTTTGAAAGAAGAGGGGAATTATGTGAGTAAATATAGTATTTCCTCTCGGCCCCAAGGGGGTTGCCTTTGTCAGCATCAGCAGAAGATTGTGGCATGGAAGTGACTCGGTATTTCTCCTGAGCCCTGAAGGCACAGCAGCTGGAACCAAACACAGTTCTGTGTGCCCATGTGAACACTTAAAAATAATGTGTTTGTCCTTGTGTTTTAAATGAAAGGGATGTCTCAAAAGCTCTCCAGGAGGCACCAAGGCCACCATGGGAGCTTTGACGACTTGCTCTTGTTTCACCTGCTGTTGCCCCAGGATGGGGACTGGGAAGGGGTCTCTTCAGCCACCACTGCCCTGGTAAAGGGAGGTCTTTCTCTAGACCACACCCCCTGATATTTGCAATATTCTCACCAATCCTACATGGGTGGGTGGAACCCCACCCCTAGTCTTTTCAAAGGGCTGGTGTTGGATAACAGAGATATTTAGAGTTGTAATAGATGAATTTCTCCTTTCCTCCATCCCTGCTGGGAACCTTAAAGGGAAGAAAGATGCCGGCACACGAATGTCTTAGAGAGGGGGGAGAAGGGAGGGCAAGGGGCAGAAGGTTGGGAGTGCAGGAGGGGAAACGGGGCCCAAGGAGAGCAGAGAAGGGCAGCGGGGCCTAGGAGTCAGGTGTATCCCAGAGGAGAGCTCAGGGTTCCTTTCTTGTTCCTAAGTGCCCCGGTCCTCCTCTTCACTCTCCATGGCCCCAGTTGGATAGCTCTCCACAGATGGTCCAGGAGAGTCTTTGGAGGAGCCTGAGGCCACAGAGTTGCTTTATTGTGTGGGTACAGGATGAACCCTCAGCTTGTCCCCATGCTCATATCCATGGGCTGAGGGCATAGACCTCAGATGCAGAAAGATGGCAATGGTCTCATGATGGCACACTCAGAGGCTAACTGTGCTGTTAGCATGGTCCTGTGGTCTGAGCCAGCAGCTTCATATTTCCTGTTAAAGGAGAATCTGTCTTCCCATTGGTGATGGGTGGAGTGACAGGAGACCTTTGGGACCAACATTATCTAGACCAGGTGCTCAGAGTACTCCACACTCACAAACACACACAGGGAACAGAGATGCCCTTTGCATTGGGTAATTCCATCTACCCCTGCCCTATGAAGATTTTATTTATTTATTTATTTTGAGAGAGAGGGAGAGAGAGAGAGAGAGAGAGAGGAAGCAAGTGGAGAGAGAGGCAGAGGGAGAAGGAGAGGGAGAGAAACTCAAGCAGACCCCATGCTGAGTGCAGAGCCCAATGGAGGGCTCCATCTCATGACCCTGAGATCATGCCCTGCTCTGAAACCACAAGTTGATGCTATACTGACTGAGCCATCCAGGAGCTCCACCAATTACCCCTGCCCTTTGCAATGCCTTTTAGAAATTTTATTCTCTAGTAATGACTCTGCTCTTCCAGGAACATTTATTTTGTTAGTAACTGTTACACAAGATAGCATAGTTGAAAAAATATCTGTCTCTTTGGAATATAGGGGGAATTTATTTAAGTGAGGTTTGTCGGGTGAATAAGTGAAAGAAGCAATGCCAACACCATCAACAGGAAGCAACTCCATGAAGGCACTTCAGAAATCAATGGATTGAATCTTAATACTTCTCTTCCAGGGCCTTACTAGTTTAATACTTCTTTTTTAATACTTAATACTTACTTTTTTAATACTTTAATACTTACTTTTTAAATACTTTTTAAAAAACTTAATACTTACTTTTTTAATATTTTAATACTTACTTTTTTAATATTTCTAGGGCCTTACTAGTTTTAGACCTGCTGGCTTAGTTACCAGCAAGAACGCACATTCGTGAGCCATTCTGGCTAGTCCACTGGCTCTAAGCCTCACCCTAGTCTTGAAGTCTGGTGTTACCACCATTTTACAAATAAGAACCTAGAAGCTCATGGAGTCAAGCCCAGCAAATCAAGTGGGAATGCTCCAGGACTGTGGACTTGATCTGTGTCTGTTCTCCGGTGCCACAACTTTTCTTTCCAGGGCGACTCTGGTCTGCGCTGCTCTGCATGGCTGTGCTTACCCAGAAGCAGTTGGGCGGGAGCCTGGGCCATTGCAGGGCTGCACGGGGAAGGAGGTGCACTCTGACCCTTTGGCACTCAGGAGCCCCGCTCAGGGTGTGCAGGTTCACCAGACCTGGCCAGTAGATGTAGAGCTAGCTCTCACTGGTGGGTGCCTACAGGGCTGTGTGCATGGCAGGTGGTGGGGAGGATTGGGGAGAGGGCTGAAGGTGGTGGGGAGTGGAGGTTTGGGGGGAGTTGTCAATTCTTACACAAAGATTCAGGATCACTTGTACATCCACCCAGAGAAGGGACATTTTTTCCAATTTATAAATGTTGTGGGGGCACCTGGGTGGCTCAGTGAGTTAAAGCCTCTGCCTTCGACTCAGGTCATGATTCCAGGGTCCTGGGATAGAGCCCCACATCGGGCTTTCTGCTCAGCAGGGAGCTTGCTTCCCCCCGCACCCCTGCTTCCCTCTCTGCCTACTTGTGATCTCTGTATGTCAAATAAATAAATAAACTCTTAAAAAAAAAGTTGTGTATTTGGGAAACCCTGTCTCTCTCAAAATTTGTCTTAGAACCAAGAATTTCATGAATACTTAGTGTCTCCACCAAATGGTAGACTGAAACTCACTGGGCAAATCAAATCATGTCCCTTCTTTGTTTCAAACCCTCCAGCACCCCATCACACTCCCAATCAAATCCGAGTGTCTGACCAGGGCCTCCACACCTCACAAAACCCAGCCCTAGACTACCACCCCCTCTTTAACCTCCTGGTACCTCTTTTCCCTGGCTTATTTCCTCTGGTCCCAGTAGCCAGCGCAGTTCTGGGTCTGGGTCTGTTCTCTGAGTCCCTCAGTCCCTCATCTTGGTGCATTAGGAATGGTTCCGCATACAGCCCTTTATAGAACACGCTGAGCAAAAGACACAGCAAAAGCCTGCAGGTTTTCACCTGTTCCATCCAGCAAGTCCTTCCACAAAAATTGGGCAGAAACTACTTATTGGTGGACACTCTGCTGCCATCTCTGTCTGAACCACTGAGGGACAGAGTCAGAGATGGACACAACCCTGTTCTGAAGAGTTTGCAAAGACTTTGGGGGTGAGAGGCCAGCATGTGAGAAGCAGCAGTGAAGGATTCAAGGCAGTGGACACATGACTGCTAAGCCAGTGCTATTGGAGTGCCCCCAGGAGATGTCCCAGGACGTGCCTAGCATCACCTGGAGCCTGTTAAGGGGCACCCAGATGGCTCAGCTGGTTGAGCATCTGACTTTTGGTTTCTGCTCTTGTCATGATCTCAGAGTTATGGGATCCAGTCCTGAGTCAGGCTCTGTGCTCACCAAGGAGTCTCCTTGAGATTCTCTCTCCCTCTGCCTCTCCTCTGTTCCTGGGTGTGCAAACATGCTTGTTTGCACATGCTCTCTCTATCAAATAAGTAAATCTTAAAAAAAAAAAAAAGAAAAAAAAAGCAAAGCTATAGACCCCATCTGAGTGAGCCCTATTGACTTTTGCAATATAGAACCCAGGCATGTGCATTTTAAAAATGATTGTTACTTTCTTAAATAGATAGACTTAATTTTCTTTTTATAAGATTTTATTTATTTATTTGAAAGAGAGAGAGAGAAAGAGAGAGCACAAGTGGGGGGGGCACAAGGGGAGGGAGGGGGACAAGCAGACTCCCTGCAGTGTGGGGACAATCAGGGCGCAATCCCAGGACCCTGAGATCATGACTTGAGTTGAAGTCAGATGCCTGACGAACATAGCCACCCAGGTGTCCATAGACTTAATTTTTTTAGAGTAGTTTTAGTTTTAAAGAAAAATGGAACAGAAAGCATAGATCTCATGAAACTTGCTTCACCTCTCCCTGCCCTCAGTTTCCCCTATTATTCACATCCTACATTAGTGTGGTGATTTTGTTTCAATCAATGAACTAGTATTGGCACATTCTTATTTACTAAAGTCTATCGTTTACAAAGAATGGCTTCATCCTTTGTGTTGTCCGGTTCCTGTGGCTCTTGTGAAGGCATAATGCCATGTATCTATTATTGTATTATCAAACAATATAGTTTCAATGCCCTGAAAATCCCATCTCTGGGCTCCATCTATCCCTGCCCTTTACGTCCCCCCTCCTCTCCGCAAACCCCTGGCAACCACTGATCTTGTTGCTGTCTCCGGAGTCTGCCTTTTCCAGAATGTCGCAGAGTTGGAATCAAACAGTGTGGAGCCTTTTCAAATTGGCTTCCTTCACTTAGCATTTAAGGTTCCCTTTTTTCATAGCGTGTTAGCTCATTTCTTTCTAGTGCTAAACGATATTCCATTGTCTGGATGTCTCAAAGTTTATTTATCCATTCACCTAGGGAAGGGCATCTTGCTCCTTCTCGTTTTTGACAATTATGAATAAAGCTGCTATAAACATTTATGTACAGGTTTTAGTGTGGATGTAAGTTTTCAGCTCATTTGAGTAAATATCTAGGAGCACAATTGCTGGATCCTATGATAAGACTATGTTTAGCCTTGGAGGAAGCTGCCAACTGTTTGCTGAAGTGGCTCTACCAGCTTGCATTCCCACCACCAGCGACGAATGAAAGTGCCTACTGTGCCATGTCTTTGCCAGCATTTTGAATGAGTATTTCGGATTTTAGCTTTTCTGATAGTCATGTAGTGACATCTCATTGGGTTTTAACTTGCATTCTCCTACTGATAGTTGATATTGAACATCTTTTCATATGCTTATTTGTCATCCAGATACCTTCCTATGGTGAAGTACCTGCCCACTCTTTTTGTTTGTTGGTCTCAATCCATTTATTGCGTATTTCTTTTTTTAAGCTTTGAGCCTAATTCCAGTTAGTTAACATACAGTGTTATATTAGTTTCAGGTGTACAATATAGTGATTCAACACTCCAGACGTCACCTAATGCTCATCACAGCAAGTGCCCTCCATAATCCACATCACCTATTTCCCCCATCCCCCACCCACCTTCTTCTCATAACCAGCAGTGTGTTCTCTATACTTAAGAGTCTGTTTCTTGGTTTGCCTCTTTCTCTCTTTTCCCCCCCCTTTGCTCATTTGTCCTGTTTCTTAAATTCCACATATGAATGAAATCATATGGTATTTGTCTTTCTCTGATGGTCTTATTTCCCTCAGATTTGTACTCTATAGCTCCAGCAATGTCATTGGAAATGGCAAAATTTCATTCTTTTTTATGGCTGAGTAGTATTCCATTGTGTACATATACTACAGCAACCTATGGAATGAAAGAAGGTATTTGCAAATGGCATATCTGATAAAAGGTTAGTATCCAAAATATATAAAGAACTCGTAAAACTCAACATTCCAAAAAACAAACGATCTAATTAAAATGGTCAGGAGACATGAACAGACATTTCTCCAAAGAAGACATCCTGATGGCCAACAGACACACGAAAAGATGCTCATTATCATTTACCATTGGGGAAATGCAAATCAAAACCACAGTGAGCTATCACCCCACACCTGTCAGAATGGCTAAAATCAACAACACAACATCCTTGCCCACCTTTTAATTGACTTGTTTGGTTTCTTATTGTCAAATTTTAAGAGTTCTTTGTATATTTTCAATACAAGTTTCTTATCGGATGTGTCTTTTTCAAATATTTTCTGAGTCTGTGTTTGTCTTTTCATTCTCCTATAAGCCTTTGAGAGATACTCCATGTGTTTGAGAAGCACTAGCTACAATACTGGGTGTTATGGGGCTTCCAAACTGAGGGCAGAGTCATCTAAGATAACTTCACAAAGTTGGTACTCACAGACACTTAAAACAGTCCTAGCATTTTGTAAAGCCTGCTAAAGTGTTTGTAAGAGAAAATAAAATGAAACAAAACAAAGAACTAAATCAAGGATGTTGGAGGGAGGTGGTACTTTAGATGAGTGGTAAAGAAAGAGAAGATATTAGGGAGAATGGTATAGAATTCAATCAGTTAAGACAATGTGAGCAAAAGTCATGGCATGAACATAATCAGTGATGTTCTCAGGACAGGAAGGAAGCTATAGGGTAGACTCCAGGATGCTGTTTTTCAAAAGAGAGAAAGAGCTGTGGTTGTTAATAGAATAGCAATCAAGATGGGTCCATTGTATACAGGATAGCATTTTAAAACTTCAGGTGGCTGTTAAAAATGAAAATATTCTTTCACTTTGCTATGTATTTTGCTAATTGTCCTAGTTATCTTATTGAGATCTTTTCCTCCTCCCCCTAAGCCACGGAGTCATGGACTCCTGGAATCACCAGGGTGACACAGGGAAGACAAAGACTGGAGTGTCTTTCAAAAGCATCACTAACATCATGGGACCAAAGGGTGTGTTGTTTCAAGTCTTGCTGAAGAAACAAACATTCAGAGTTCTAAAGCCGTTACCTCCCACTCAGTATCATTTGTTAGATACATTCAGCCATTTCTATTCTTATAATAAGCCACATATCTTTCTACAAAGGGCCATTGTCAGAAGTACCTGAGAGATACTTCTAATGATTCCTTCAAGGCTCCCATCTGGTGCCCATTCATCCTTTCTTGCAGACTCTTGGCAAGCTAAAATATGCAGAACAGGCTAAAGAACTTGGTCACAGTTCCCACATGGGTCTTTGTACTTTGAAGATCTTGCCACTTAAATTGACATGTATTTGTCCCAACATGCAGTGTCCTTATATCACAATAAGCTGTGTGCTAAAGTTATGTAAATAGCACCACGAAAATGTAGGAAAGGTAAAAGATCTCATCCTTAATGATAGTACCTAAGGTTACACAACCCTCCAAAGAACAGGCAAGGCATTCAGATGCCACCATGATCCTGGACAGGGAAAGACAGGAAGACCAAGAAATTGCAGACTGTCACCTAGATGCAAGAGGGAGGAGATTACAAAGCCAGGCAGGCTGAATGTGGACTCTATTACCTGGTGCCTCGTAGGGCCCAGTCTAATTTCATATGAATATTTTCCCCATCTTTCTTTGTTGTAGAAAACTGCCAGACATGAAGGAGAAGCAAGGGTGCCTTTCCTGCACTCCGGTGAGGTACACACCACGGTGGAGACATTCATCACAATATCAAGAACTAAGTTTAAAAAGAAGTGAATGCCATGTTCAAGAAATAAAGTGCCTGCTGATTGTAGTTCCGTCCCCATTAATACCAAATGAACATTTTCCATTTCACTCAGCTGTTTGAATCCCAAGCTGGGTGTTCTTTTTAAGATCCACAATTAATCACCTGACAAGGAAGGCAGGGGATGTGGGTGGGAAATGAGCAAACCGAGTTGGTAGGAGAACCGTGGCAACAGAATCTGCAAGAAAACACACAATTATAGTTGCCTGAGGGGCTTACACCATGGGCAGTAATTTCCATTTACCTACAGGCCTCCATTCTGCTGAATGGAAACAGCAGGAAAACAAGTGGATGGACCTATGTGATCGTACACATTTTAAGCACTCTTGGCTGCCCCCTTTCCTCAGTCTCTGTTGGCCACACAATTTGGGAGGCTGGAGTCGGAGAAAGCACAGTTATGGATTTTACTTTTCAAATTATGAAAAAGTTTCTCTGGTTCTTGAAAGAGAAGCACATGTGCCTGGAAGACGAGCTCACCTGGGCATAGCCCAGAGACATTCTTCTGTCTTATCATTTAATATCTCATTATCACGTGTCAGTAGGGAATGTGGGCACCTGCAATCATCCCACCAGTCCCAGAACATAAAAACTCCATTTGTTTCTCTCTCTTCCTACTTTCTTTTGCCTCTCCCTGTGGAGAATGTTAGATGGGCATGCGTTCAAATGGCCTATTTAGGGAGACAAAAAGGCCACTTTTGGATTCCAAGTTCAGCATTTACTAATACAGCTATGTATCTTACAGAGATTTTTTTTTCAAATTTAGATTTTTTTTCTTTCTCTTTCTGTAACCAGCGTCAAGCAGGATGTGTAATCATTTTTATTTTTAAGTTCCTTTTACTTGATTTCAATAGATCAGAATATTAGTTGTTCATCTTCTATTCATTTCATAATATTTTATTAGGCATCTATTGTACATGAGTCATTTTGCTAGCTCTGGGATATAAGATTGAGTAAAGCAAACTTGCTGTCCTCAAGGAGCTCCAAGTGTGGAAGGATCCCTGACAGTCACAAGAGAAGCCATGATGAAGCTTTTAGCTTCATAGCCTGTTATTGACCCCTTCCCCCATAACATGCAATAAATGAAAATTAAAAAAAATTAATCTCATTCAGGTCCCTTATGATGCTCAAAAAGTCATTAATTAATTAAGCTATTAGTTAATTCAACAAATAATTAAGGAGCACGTACTATGTGTCAGGAACGTTCATGAAACTTACATTATGTCAGGTAGTCATGAAGACAGTGAGGCGTAAAGTCACTTAAGGGGATAGAAAGAAGTAGAGGGATCAGGGAAGACCTCCTGGACATGATGGCATTATAACAAAGAAGTGAGTCTTATGGGTATCAGTCCCCTGCAAGTGCAGGGGAGCTGGGGCAGGAATGAGCCAGGCATGCTCGAGGGGTAGGAAAGAAGCCAGCTTGGCTGTGGCAGAGAAAGGGGAAGTGAATGATGAGGAAGTGAAGGCTATCATGTAAGGATGCATGGTTGCTTTGGTAAGGATTTGGTAAGGATTTTGGATTTTACAGAGCAGCAAAGAAGCCCAGACCTGGGTGAATATACAATCTGTGTTACTTAATGTAATGTTGCAGTGCAATAAAATAATAGTATATCTGTTTTCAGGCTTTATGGACACTTTGTATAAAGAAAGAGGTGGGCAACTTGTGGTGGGTTTTTGAACAGAAAAGGGGTATGATCTGGCTTTTGAAGGGGTTCAGAGTATGTACGCCACCCAAAATATGCCTTGCTGGCCTAAGGATTATTTTGAGTCTGAGACATTGAGAACAAAAGGACACACAAAAAACTTTCTGCCTTCTCCCTCTGTAGTAGAAAGGGCAGGTTTAGTTGTTAATCACCCCAGAGACAATTTCAGATGCTTATCAGCCCGCAGATGGAACCAGAGGAATCTACATAGCAAATCTTCCTAAAACTGTCCTTTTCTTCTTTAGTTTCTCCTATATATTTACCTTCTCATGATTTGCCACCCCTACAAGCTCAAAGTCTCCTTCCTTTCTCTTGTCACTTCTCTACAGTTATTACTCTTTTGTTAAGATGCTACATAAGCCCAAATTCTAACCAGACTTTTGAATTGTGAATACTCAGTGAATACTCACTGCTGAGTGCTTACATATATATGTGCAATGTACACATTAATGCATTTGTGTTTGTTCATCCCTTGTTAATCTGTCTTTTGTCGATCTCATTTGCAGGGTCCTACCTAGCTGGAGAACCTAGGAGGGTAGAGGGGTAAAAAAGCTAAGTACCCCCGCCCCCATATACTTTCATTTTGTTAAATCATTCCACCTTCTATACTGGGAATAACCTTGGAGGTGACAAGAGTGAAGCAGGGAAAGCAGGTGATGGACTACAGAAATGGTGGAATATGCGGATGGTCAGATTATAATGGAGGTGGTAGGAAGGCAGATTCAAGTAATATATCCAAGGGAGAGCCAACAGGATTTGATGTTGGGTTGGGATGTGGTATGAGACTTAAAAAGAACAAGGGAAATTCTAGGCTTCTGTCCTAAGTGACTGGTAGCCAGGAGTGGGTGCCTACCAAGTTGTATAGTAGAGAATTAAGGGAAGAACATGTTTGGGGTAGGTGCTTGGGAGAAATGAGAAAGTGGATGGACTTGGGCTTGTTGCATAGTAGGAAACAAGTGGAAATGATGACTGAGCACTGGGGGTATGGGTCTGGAGTTTGGGGTGAGGTGAGGGAAAAGTCTGGGCTGGAGGTTGGGATTTGAGGGTCTCCAATGAATGGGCGTTATCTGCCACCCTAGGTGAGGCTGAGGTCCCCTGGGGAGTAAGTAT
Source organism: Enhydra lutris kenyoni (assembly GCF_002288905.1). Lineage (NCBI taxonomy): Eukaryota > Metazoa > Chordata > Mammalia > Carnivora > Mustelidae > Enhydra > Enhydra lutris. The sequence continues at coordinate 106,444,735 of NW_019154085.1, forward strand.
AACGAGAGGAGAGAAGTGAGGGCTGAGCCCTGGGCCATGTTAGATGTTAGGAAGACAAAAAGGAGTCTGGAAAGGGGACTGGGAAGGAGTGGACAGTAGGATATAGGAATGCTGAGAGAAGGTGGGCTCCCGAGTGTCAAGTGAAGATATTTCACGATACTAATGTTCAACTTGACATATGACCGAGAGTTTGACTTAAGGAGAAGACCCGCTTTCTTTTCTCATTTTTTACCAGCCCTGAAAGTTGGTTTTTATGTCTGCAGGTATTAAGAGCTAGTGGTAGCTTCTTTTCTTTAAAGGATATTTTCAACTCTTCATTTTATATATATAATTAAAGAATAAAATAAAGTGGGTTTGTGTTGAGATGAACTGCTTCACTGAAGGTTTGGCTGTCTCCCTATGTATGTTGATCTTAAACATTTGTATTTCACATTTATACTATAGCAAAGAGATAATTTTCTGTATATCATTGACCTTTGGGTCTTATAACACATAATTGGAATTGAAAAGTTAAACTCATAAATGCCAAGAGCCAACAATGAAGAGTTGCAGGGGTTGTGATAGAGGAACATGAACAATTTGGGCACAAAAAATAGGAATAGTCAATTTTGCTTGCTCTGTGGTTTATTTATTTATAACTGCCTTTGTTCCAAATTGTAATCTTCCAGTAGGTAAAATCTGTGACTAAAATACACATTGTTCACAGACGTTTAAGCTAAGTGCCTGGGGGTATAACAAAGAATTAAAAAGAAATAGAGGCAGGATTCTTCCAATTGACTCATATTGGTCAATATGTAGATGTTGCTATACCTCTCAAATTTTCAGTTTTTCACCCACATGGTCATTTAGATTCTAAGCCCTCGGGTTAAATCCAGGCAACAGGCAAGTTTTGTTTGATGTATACAATGTTGGCTTATATTTTAAAACTGAGAGATTTCACGTTGTTTTGCTTTGTTTAAACTGACCCAATAATAGGCTGGAGCTGAGTTGCAACCACCCCATACAGAGTATATGTCCAATATTCACCTTGTCAAAATCCACACCAAACCTAATTTATTGATTTGAATCACCTGAGTAAGGCTTATAGACAATTGAGTTTGCAATCAGTGACCTACGTGATTTATTTATCATGTAAATTATTACAGCCTGAGCCTTTTAACACCGGGCCATGTGGATCCCCCACATACATTTTTCAAGATGAGAAAATTAAGTCTTCATCTATGTGTTACATTGTTTTGGATGCTAATTTGGTTGGTGTATAATTTCATTTAAGAATTATTTTTGATATGTCAAAATAAAATGCATATGGTTCTGATCCAGTTACTAAATATATGTTGCCATATTTTCCAATATCAAAGTATTGTAGAGAACTGATAAGTTGACTCACTTTGGCAGTCATTACCCCATGTCAGATCACCCCTCGGATCCCACTATGCTATGATCTCTGAAATGGCTGTCATTAGTTGTTTCATTCGATCATTCATTCAGGTATTCTGGATTGATGTCTTTTATGTGCCAGAAACTGCAAAGAAACTGAGATTAGAAAGGAGTAAACTTGTTTCCCTGACATCATGATTCAATGGGAAGATAAATACAAAATCAGACAATCAAGATCCAGTGAGATAAATTCTAGGATAATGTCTGCACCAGGTGCTATGGGATTACAGAGCAGAGGAACCACTGACCTCATTAAATGAGGAGATCTGGGTTGGATAACTTCCAAGATATTTTTTTGTTCTTATCCATTGAATGAATATTATGTGACTTATTTAACACTTCTACCCGTACGTGTTGGCATGTGATGGGCACATCAGATCTCATTCAAGGAGATCTTTCTCAGTTCATTGCTGGACAGATGGGGGAAGGGAGGGAAAGAGGGAAGTGGGGAGGAGAAGGAGAAAAGGAGAAAGAGGGGGAAAGAAAGGGAGAGAAGGAGCGAGGTTAACATAACGTTAGGGTTTCTATAACATGAGGGGCTATTTAGCAAGGGACTTTGCTGTCTTTACCTTTGCCACATGCCATAGATCGAGCAAATCATTCATACTCTCTAACTTCAGTTTGAATATCTATTAATGAAGCATTAGTTTAGATAAGCCTTCCTCCACCTGGGCTCCTCATATGAACTCTAGAACACAGAAAATGATTTGAATGACTAATACCTCGATTCTTCCAAGGATGATATGTAAGCATTGCCATTCTAAATGCATAGAACGGAATTAATTCATTCCATACGATGGATGCCTTAAGGCATTTGGGCTTATTTCTCTCAAGAAGCCTGCTGGGTTCTGCTGCTGCTTTTAATTGGTTCATTGCTGCTCTGTCCCCAGCACCCTGCAAGTCAGAAGTTCACATTATAAATGAGGAATCTAGGTCACCAGGTGTCAGTGCAAATCTCACCTCTCCGTGTGATATGAGCCTCAGCTGGAATTACGGGGTTTGATCTATATGGCTTATTACTGCTGAGGCCTAGGTTGACATGATCATAACTTGTGTAGGTTCCTATTCCTTGAAAACTGAAAACTCAGTGGTTCGATAAAAGTAAGGGAAGAGAACTCAGGTCATCCAATGTGCTTTTAAGTCTAGTCTTCTAATAGAGTGGCCAGTAGTCCCATTTTGCTTATGAAAGAGAATTCTAAATTCCAAAGAGAATTCTAAATTTAAACTTAATCCAGTCGGCCATTGATACCCCAGGAAGTCTTGGTCCCAAGGGAGAGAATTAAAATAGCAATAAATGTGAAAAAGGCAGCTACCTTGATTGGGTGGTTGTTTTATACATCACCACATTAGATTCTCTAGACTTTTAGTTTTCTTGTTCTCCTTGAACAGATGATGAAACTCAGAGGAGTTGGGTTACTTACCCAAGATTCAGGGTTGGTAAGTGGCAGAAGCAGGTTGCAAGCCAATGTCTTGATAACCTTGACAACCTTGCACTATGCAGCTCTCCATCATGGCTTGGAGGACTTAGTCTATGCTTCCCAAAGAGGAAATGGCAAGGACCAAACAAAGACTCCAAATGTGCCAAAGTACTAGAAAGACTGAACAAGGTGGTGATAGATAGGCTGAGGCTTGGAGGTACAGGGGTAACCGGGGGCCTGAGCAGACACCAGAAACTTAGAAAAGCCCCAGGTCCACACTTGTAGTTGGTGGCACCAAAGTCAAGGCTGCCTCTGCCCTGGTCAGAACTGACGCAATGACCAGGGGAGAGAGGGACAGTAAGGGGGAAAGATCCAAGCCCTTGTTTCCAGGTTAGTTGGGCAGGACTGGTACTGATGCTGTTTATGGATCTAATTATTGGAAAATGAAGATGTGCTCATATTTTTGGCTGTGAGCATTTGCTTTGAAATATAACAGCCCTCCTCTGAGATCTGTTTCAATGTTTCCATGCAATACTCCCCCAAATTTGGTGAGTTATTAACCTTATTTCAAGTACCATCTTCAGGCAAATGAAATGATTGCTGCAGAGAGCCAGGGTGTCTAAGTTGGCATTATTGAAGGGTGGCTCTTCCCAGTAACTTACAGGTACAAGAAATTGGAGGCCAGGCTCTCTTACCTGGGAAAGACTGCTCTGGATATAACTTGCACCCCTGGTTTCCCTGCAGGATTGGCTGAAGCTGCTTCTGCAGGATGTTCTTTGTTTGAAATGGCACTTTTGCTTGGCTTTTTCTCCTTTTCTGTCTGTCTGCCTGCCCTTCTGTCTCTTATCAGTTTCTCCTTAATAATTTGCTCATCATCCTTGTGTCAGACTGGCTTCTGGAGAAACTCACCTAAGATATCCTGTCTCCATGTTGGTATGTTACATATTTAAACACGCAGTCGTGTCCCAAGCTCATGGAGAATACCGTACCTGGAAGAAATAGCAGTGTTCGGAGCCAGATGAGTCTTGATTCAATACAAACTGCATCAGTGCTACTGAACCCCTCAGGCAAGGTAGTTCCCCAACCTTGCTTGTTCCATAATGTGAAAAATGTCAATAATGACACTTAAATTGGAGAAGTCAGAATTTAATGGGATAAAGTATTTAGAGCAGCTGGTACTCAATGTACTACTTATTATAACCCTAGCCAAAATAAGTTGTGAGACATCTACTCCCAGAACAATCATGAAGAAATGGCATTTAAAATACAAATAATTTTCCTTTTATTATGTTTTTGCATAGTCTCTCTCTTATGAAGAAAAGAAAAAAAAATGTCTTACGGTCTTGGCTTTCACAGAGACAGTCAATGCTCGCTTGGAGTACTATATTGTTTTTGCCAATTTGTTCTCTCCCTCAGGAGGCACTGTGGTCTGTGGACAGAGAAATAAATATTTCTGTTTGTTTCTTCATTTAGTATACGTCAGTCCTGCATTGATCTTGGCTATTTCCCTCAAAGGGATGCATGTAGAAGCAGTTTTCACAGCACAGATAAATATTAAAGGCATATTTAGCTCCCTGTAGTGAGCCAGGCTGGAGAGACAAATGGGTCCATCAGTGAAGGATGTGTTTGAATGTATATTAAGGGCTGGCCATCAAAGTGACCCACATGTAAGCCCTAAAAAGTATGCCTTTCAGAAAATTTGATGACCTGTCATCTTCCTTTGGGCTTTGGTAGTGTCGGTTGGACTGAACCCTGCATCATTTCTGTCCCTCAAGCCCCCAAATGCTTCTTGCCTGACTCAGTGTAACTATTCTATTCACAGAAGCATGTGTGGGCTTGATCTTTCTGTGTCTTATAAAGAACTGGAACTTCTTTCTTGGAAGTGGTATGGGCTTTGGGTTGGGACTCATCGTCCCCAAGAAGAGGCTAAGAAAGCCTTGATGTTTATTCCATGGGACCCCACCTCTGGTTTAGGATAAAGGACAATGTATTATCTTCTGGCCATTCCAAACCCACCAGGCTGCTTTTTTTCCTCTTTGTCTTGGTTCATACTATTTTCCTCACCTGGAGGATCCATCCCTCCATTACTGCTACACCTGGCTCCGTTTACCTGGGGATCAGTTACTCCTACTCCAAGATTCAGCTCTAGCAGCATCTCCTCTATATAACCCTTCTTGCCTCCTCTAGTTTTTCTTTTCCACATCTGCTGCTGCTCCCCTGACTTTGTGTGGAATTCTGCTGTTGCTGCTCTATTAGGCCATGCCATCCAGGACTGTGACATCCTGTGAACAAGGATCAAGAATTATTCAATCTGGATCCTTCGGTTTGGGGCATGTAATATGCACTCAGTTCACATTGGCTGTTAAAGGAAGAGTCATAAAGCCAGCACTGTGTCAGATACCAGACAAGAGACTGAGGAAATAAAAATATAACCCTACATTCTAGAATTAGAAGCTCCCACAAATGTCCAATTCCACGAGGAGAGGGATTTCAGTCTGTTTTGTTCACTCTGATGTGTCCGGTCCCCTGGAACAGGGTGGAACAGTACCTGACTTGTACTAGACCTTTAATAAGCAAGTTATAAGTGAAAGAATACATTCCATTTTGCAATAGTTATAGCTCTCTCAATGACGGGCCCTGTTTTATGTTATAGCATGAGAAACGTATTGCTTTGGATTGCCAAATCAGACATTCTTTTTAAAAAGCAACTGTCTTTGGGAAAATGGGATAGAGATATTTTGAATCTTGGCTTAACCAAACAGAAATAAATTAAGCCCTTGTTTAAATTTGCTTTTCAAAGGTTCTGGTTCGTTAGAATTGTAAATGGTACCTGGAGGCCAAAAGAAGCTGGTTGCTTTTGAGCTCAAGCACTTGCCATTCTAGGCACTATTGTGTAGGTTCTCCTCCATCTAGCCATCAGCAGCCACTGAAAAAACACGTGTGGAGCTGTAGATTGTTTTATCCAATTTAGGGAGTTAAGTAGAAAATGTCTTCCTGATTGGAAGTCATTTCTGCTCTCCCTGGGTTGTTAGGTACTTCATCACAAGGGTAGATTTTGTCTCTTCTTTCTTTATATAATCTGGAAGTTTTAACAGAGGGCTCTAAAACCTTTAGTAAATGGCTTCAATATAACAGACTTTGTCACCAGAGTCATTTCTGAAGGACCCATGGCAGGCAACTCTGTAGGGAGTTTTGACGGCAAAGTAGAATAGTATCTTGATGTCTTAGGATAGTTTTGACTCTAAGAAGAGGTGATTAAAGAATAACAAAGCCTAACCCCATTCCAAGACTAGGGTATTTAACGAGATTCAAGATGGCTGTGACTGATAGCAGTTAAAGAAATGGAAAAGCAATAACAAAACCTAGGAACATTGACCCTATAGGTTTTGTCTTTGAACACACTGTATCCTCTGGTGTTATAGAAGTGTCTGTTTAGAATTATATTTGGGGAAAATCAGTTTAGCACTCTTGTTTTTAGAAAAGATTCAGCTTCTCAGTTCAAACTAGATAATTAAGATATTAGTACTCCCTAGTGGCAATTTTCTAGAAGAAAGGAAGGGGGATGGGATTTAAGAGAGGCAGTCACTTGGTGTAGGGGGTGGGAAAGGCCCCAATGGAGAAATGGGGCAGAAAGGAGGATTCTGGAGTTCCTGAAGAAGAGAAGACGACAAGCTTTAGCTGAGTGACTTCTTGTGAGTGCCTGTTACATAAATTGCAGAATATACACCAGAATTCTTCTTTGCTCTCCTCTCCTTCAGGACGCCAAAAGGGTCAGTGTTTGTTGGGGATAGGGAGGACATGACCAGAATGGAAATGATGATTTAAGGAGTCCAGTGGAGGGACTCCTATTGCCTAAATGGCTGGTGGAACAAAACAGTCCTGAATCTGCATTCCCAAGTGTCTTTCCTTCCTGACTATCCCTCCAGCTGTTTCTGGCTGCTGCAGAGGTGTGGAGCTGCATCCATTAGGATTCCTACCCTGGAGAGCTATGCATCACTGTGTGATCCTGGAGATGATGGCTTGCAGTTAAGCTGTCCCTGGGGGCTTTGCAGATTTAGCGATTCACCCTCCTGGAAAGTGTGACTGTATTAATATTGATGCCCCTGGGAGAAGGGTTATTGTAAAAAATGGAATTGTGGAGCAGTCACTTTTCCTGCCTCAACCCATTTGCATCCATGCTCTGGAGGAATGCATAGGCATCTTATTTTTTAGCATTGCTTCTTTGTGAGCAAAAGAAAAGAAGTTATGTTCTCTGAAATAAGATCTTGATTTTTTCGAAGCAGAATCAATAAGCTGCCTCATTTCAGGGAAGAGAAGATGCTGCAGTTCGCCTGGAATCTGCTAATCGAGCAGCACCGGGGATCCACCTTTATCTTACCTGTTCTGTCCTTTGGAGGAAAACCCAACATCCTCTCTCACATCGAAACCCTCATCCATCCATGTCCTCACTCAAGCCACAGAGTGCTTGGCCTCCCAGGCTCTTAACAGGGGCTTTCCTGTATTGCTTAAGAGAATTCTTAAGAAGTGGTGCTTGCTATCCCCGTGTAATTTGAGGCTGTGGGACTCTGGACTTACAGAGCTGGTGAACAGTGAATCTAGGACTTGAACTTGGCTTTTCCTTCCCCAAGAGCCTGCACATTTAGCAAGTAGGCTTTTTGCCTATTTATTAATTGTTAATTAACAATTGAGTAATCCAGCCCACATTTCTGCTTCTGTATTATACAAAGAAGCAGTTAGGACACTGCTGTATTAGTTAGGGTTCTCCAGAGAAACAGACCAACAGGAGATAGATACATATGCATCATATGTGTATATGAAATATATATATATATATATATATATAATAACATGTATATGAAGTTATATTTTAAATTAGTATTAACATTATATTAACATATGAATTATGTTCTATTATTTTTATAATAAATCTCTTGATATAGATGTATAATATATACCTACATATATTGTGTGATTATGAGATGACCCATCATTTGTCATCTGCAAACTGGAGAAGCAGGAGAGCTGATGGTATAATTCTGTCCAGGTCTGAGAACCTGAGAATCTGAGAGTCAGATGGCTGATGGTTTAAGTCCCAAGCTGAAACTGAAGGCCTAAGAACCAGAGGTGCTGATGCTTGAGGGCAGGAGATGAATGTCCTGGCTCAAGCAAAAATAACAAATTCGCCCTTCCCCTGCTTTTTTGTTCTATTCAGGTCCTCAATGGATTGGATGATGTCCACTTGCATTGGTGAGGGCAGTCATTACTGAATCTGATACAGAAGCTAATATCTTCCTAAAACACCCCCATAGACACACCCAGAAATAATGTTTTATTAGCTAAGCCTCCTTTAGCTTAATTCACAGATAAAATTAACTATCATAGTCCCAGTTGCGAAAGTTTACTCTTGTAGAAAAATAATCTATGGTAGGGTATGTTCTTTGAGTTTGATGAGCAGAGTGGCCAGGTTATGAATAGGGAAGGATGGTCAGAAGATGTTTCCCAAGGAAGACAGTGCCTATCATTCCCCAGAACACCTGACTGCTTCCTTAAGCCTGTGGACTCTCCATGGGCGTCTGGAAAGCATGTGTCAGATTTGGTTTACAAAGTGGAAGATGCTGTTCTTCTTCATTGAACAAGACAGGTGTTCCAGAGTTGTGCTTGTAAGTATAGTATCACCCTGTAGTCTGTCAACCCTGCTTCTGTTTTAGGAGACAGCTTTATGTGGTAGAAGAATAATGGCCTTGGGGTGGAATTCCTGGTCTCCTCTTGGAGTGAGACCAACCTTGGCAAGCCCAGGGAGCCAGCTGCTGTGTGGAGGAATGCACGCTGCTTGAGTGTGAGCACAGACTCTGTTAATACAAATGTGACCTCAGACAGGTTCCTAACCTGATCTGTGCCTCAGCTTCCTTACCTGTAAAATGCGGATAATAATAACTATTACCTTATATTTGAACCATGGGGTTTATATGAGGTGAGTTTATATATAAAGTATTTTCAAGGATGCTTGGCCCATAATAAGCTCTGCAAGTGTTCACAGTCTCATTTATTTTTTTCCCTGTTGAAACAAACATGATAGTGCCTTCCTTAAGGGCGTCGCTGAGATTAATTTATGTCCTTTCCAATTGTGGTTTTCAACTGGGGCCAGTTTTGCTCCAGGAGATATTTGGCAAGGTCCAAAAACATTTTTGATTATTATATGTAGGGGGTAGAGTGGTGCTACTGGCATCCAGCAGGTGGAGGCCTGGCATGCCTCTAAATACCTAATCATGCCCAGCACAGACCCCAAGTGGGGAGTTACCCAGTCCAAACGCCAGCAGTGCTGAGGACGGAGCCCTGCCGTATGGAACGCTGGCAGCTCAGCCCTAGGCATGTAACGGGCGTGCAGTATGTTCTAGTGGTATTCTTTTTTCCGTCCTCTTCAACCTAGACCATCGCATTTCTTTCTTTGACCATCGCATTTCTTTCTTCACCAGTGTGCATTTATAGTCAACAAGTTCTACTTGATGCTTTATCCTTCTCTATTCCTTCAGGAAGACACCAACTATTGGAGTTTTGTGGGGATGTTGAAATAATGAGTTACCTCAGCAAGTGACTTTTTTTTAGTGGTCCCTTTTTAGAGCTGCTGGAAGAAGATGGATGATAGAAAGCCCGCTCTGGTTTGGAGTTCAGAGTCTAGAATCTATAATTATTTGGGAATCATTATCTCCCTTCCTAAAATTCTGAGTTGGCCAGGACATGCTGTCTGCCAGTAACAGTTTCCTGAGGGGTCAGAATGGAATCTCTGAAAAGAACAGAGTTTTTGGTCAATTGTAGGGAGGTGTGTTCAAACCATTCTTTTTTTTTTCCTTAATGAAGATCCTAGCAATTGGGAGTAGTTGGTGTCATGGATGGGAAGAAGGAAATAATGGGCAGGCAAAGGATCATTTTAAAAAATTGGGAGAGCTGGAGTGCCTGGGTGGCTCAGTCAGTTAACATCTGACTCGGGTTCAGCTCAGGTCATGATCTCAGGGTCTTGAGATCAAGCCTGGGGTCGGGGTCCACTCTCAGGATGGGGGTATGCTTGAGATTCTTCCCTTGCCTTCCTCTTCATCTGTTCATGATTTCTCTTTCTCAAATAAGTGAAAACTAAAATACATACATACATACATACATACATACCTGGGAGAGCTTCCAGAGCGACAAGGAAATTTATTGTTTGGAGATACATAATCTATGTAAATTTGTATGACAATGGTTTTGGCTCCCTATAAACATTCCCTACAGCAGAAGGTTGTGGGCTCTACCTATTTTATGTTGACAAATGAAAAAAGAAATGATCTTGAGCATAATGGTACTATCCAAAATCTTCTCAGTAGATGTACTAGCAATTAGACGAGTGTTCAGAGGAAACTTCATTGGAATCAATTATGCTATTATTAATTGCTGAACTCAAATGGTGTCTTGCATTTGTGTGAAATGTAGTAGAGTATTAATCCTTACTTCTATGTTTTATTGACCATTTTTTCATTTTATGAAAGCTCTTTAACTGTCTTTCCTATTTAGAAACTGCCACATTCCTCTCATAGATGACTTATGGTTTTAGAATGAGAAATATAAACAGGAAGGAATTTTCCTGATACGTAAGCCAGTATTTTATTTTCAGGATTATAGAGTGTTATTGAATATGAATGCAATGTGCCTGTAACCTCTTGGCACCCACATTATATTAAAAAATGTGCATTTGATAAAGCCTCAGATATGAACCATGAGTCAGGGCAATTTTTCAAAGCCATTGTGCAGAGTTCTTATGACAGCAATAAATACCTAAATATCAGTTTAATAATTGGATTCTGACAAGTTTGCAATCGTGGCCACACATCACCAAAACTGTTTATTCAGCACCTCTCAGAAAAAAAAAAAAATCAGAGGATGATTTTGTGCAAGACATTTTTAAGTATTAAAAAAAAAAAAAACAGAAAACAAACAGAAAGGAGTGCTAAAAAGCCCAATTCTGAGTCCTTTACTAAGTATTTTGCATTCATCCCATTTGAAGAGCAGGACCCGAGGGTGTCTTATATTGGATAGGTAGTCAGCCCCATGCTGAATTATGATTCCTCCTCTTAATCCCATGATGACTTTAGATACTTTTTTTAAACCTTTGGTTTTAAAACCCCCCCCTTTTTTTTTTCATATATAGATGTTGTGAAAATGGAATGAGACAGAGTATATAGACATCCTTGCATAGGTGACTAGGGCATAGTGGGCAGTGCTTAAGAAATTGTACCAGTAGCTCCTTGGCTGAAGGTAATGTTCAATTTGCAGATACCATATTGAAATTTTACTCGTCTCATTATTTCTTTTCTTTAGGAATCTTTTGAAATTGGTTGTATGGTCCATTTCTAGTCATATCCAGCTCAGATGAACACAGGACACAGAGACGGTATTGTAGGGTTTGGGACTGTCTGGAAATATTCAGGATACCATGCCCAGATTTTCAGGAACATTATGAATGGGTAGAACTTTGTTGAATTTTTTAAAATGTTGACAGAATGAGTCAGTGGGAAGATCATTTGCTCACATGCATGACCATTACACTTTTCTCTTCTTCTTTTTTAAACATCTTTATTTTATTTTATTTTTTTCAGTGTTCGAAGATTCATTGTTTATGCACCACACCCAGTGCTCCATGCAATACCTTCCCTCCTTAATACCCACCACCAGGCTAACCTCCCCTCCTTCTAAAACCCTTAGTTTGTTTCAAAGAGTCCACAGTCTCTCATGGTTTGTCTCCCCCTCCAATTTCCCCCAATTCACTTTTCTTTCCTTCTTCTAATGTTCTCCATGTTATTCCTTATGCTCCACAAGTAAGTGAAACCATATGATAATTGACTTTTTCTGCTTGACTTATTTCACTTAGCATAATCCTCTCCAGTCCTGTCCTTGTTGATACAAAAGTTGGGTATTCATCCTTTCTGATGGAGGCGTAATATTCGATTGTATATATGAACCACATCTTCTTTATCCATTCGTCTGTTGAAGGGCATCTTGTCTCTTTCCACAGTTTGGTGATTGTGGCCATTGCTGCTGTGAACATTGGGGTACATATGGCCCTTCTTTTCACTACATCTGTATCTTTGGGGTAAATACCCCGTAGTGCAATTGCAGGGTCATAGGGTAGCTCTATTTTTAATTTTTTGAGGAATCTCCACACTGTTTTCCAAAGTGGCTGCACCAACTTGCATTCCCACCAACATTGTTAGAGGGTTCCCCTTTCTCCACATCCTCTCCGACACTTGTTGTTTCCTGTCCTGTTGACTATTCTCTTCTTAACTCAAGTTCAAAGATGAAGAAGGAGAATCATATAGGGCATTTCAGCTTTTTTGGTTTGTGTTTCTTTTGCTCTCCAAATCAAGTTGAAAGTTAGCTATTTTCAAGTTGTCTATCACTTAAAACAGTGTGATTTGGGACAAGTTACCTAATCTTTCCAAGCCTTAATCTCTTCATCTATAAAGTGATACTAATCTGAGTACCTGTCCCTGTAAACAGAGTCATGAAGAATAAAAGGATATAGTGCATATGATGTACTTAATAATCATTAGGTCTTTTTAAAATGTATATAATTTTAGGAATTTATTTATTTGAGAGAGAGAGAGAGAGAGAGAGCAGGGGAGGGGCAGAGGAAGAAGGAGAAAGAGAATCTTCTTTTCTTTTAAAGATTTTATTTACTTGAGAAAGAGAGAGAGTGAGAGAAAGCATGATCAGAGGGGAGGGAGAGGGGCAAGCAGACTCTTCCCTGAGAAGAGAACCTGAACTCGATCCCAGGACCCTGGGATCATGACCTGAGCTGAAAGCAGATGGTTAAACCACTGAGCCACCCAGGTACTCTGGAGAAAGAGACTCTTAAGCAGTCTCCATGGTCAGTGGAATCCTACATGGGGCTTCATTTCATGACCTTTAGATTACCACCTGAGCTGAAACTGAGAGTTGGACACTTAACCAACTGAGCCACCCAGGCACCCCAATAATCATTAGCCCTTATTATTAGCCATCTCCCAGAATTCTTTTCCATTTGCCTGACTCTTTCAGTCAGTTTTCCCCAGGGAGGACAGGAGGGTTTGAATGGCAGGTGAGTTTGTGGGGCACCACTAACTGCTGCTACAACATCCTAGGTTCAGGAATGCTGCCAGTTGTAGTGATGACCTTGGAGTCAGGTAAGAAAATGAAAGTGTGACATTGACAGGAGCTGAGGTGTCTGTAATTAAGCACCTTGTCTTTGAGCACTTGATTGCATCTATCTATAGATGTATATATGCGTATATATTTATTTATAAAGTATAATTAAGTTAAATGTTTCTGGTGAGATTTTTAACTCTTCCATGATGTTTCCTGTGGCCATTTTCACTGAAGTTGTTTCCAGAACAAAACTTTGTTGTGAGACATTCTAAGGAATTTCAAAACTATGCGTATTTTAGCTTTTGCTTTACGTTAAAAAAAAAAAAAAGTCTTACAATGGAAATATTCACTATGATTTACAACAAAATGAAAACTTCAGGAATTATAGTTGCTTTCATCCTGGGATAACATTTGCTGTTTGCTGGGAATGAATATCAGCCATAAAAAATAGATAGGAGCTGCTTATTTAGTGTTTTCATTTGTTGTAGCAAATCTATCTGTCAGGCGAATTTGACAACAAGATGAGCATCCCCAGTTTGATTCATACAGGAGGAGCAGGGGAGCTGCAGAGATTGGACTTAGGCCTGGTATATGAGGGAAATGCAGGTTAATAGGGAAATCCAAATAAACCCCACAGCCAGCATACTTAGCAGGACAGCACTGTAAGCCTTCAGGCACCTAATAGTGACATGCATTTAGAATGTTTCCAGCTTTAAATTTACACCACCTGGATACCTCTCTTCCAACTTGGATTTTAGGTTACAAATTATTGTTACATTACTCTGAAAGCTTAGTTTCTTCATAGAGTTCCTTATAGGCAAAGACCAGTATGGATCACAGTTATTCATTTGTTCCACAGGACTTCCTAAATCCCTACTATGCTCTAAGTAAATGCCAGTGGCTGAGGGGCGGGGGAAATGAGATACAGTTGCTTGCTCCAGAGGGTGAGGGCCTGGAGGCAGAGTCAACTCACCTACAAAGAAGTAATGCAATGAAATGTCAGCAGCATTCCAGAAGTGATAGTTTATGGAGCAAGAAAGAGGCAGTTGTCATTTCCACTTGTGGGTAAAGATGTCCATATCAGAGAAGGATTCAGAGAAGAGATGAGGGTCAGGTGAAACCTCAAACATTAGCAGGCGCTTGTCAGAGAAAAGAAGGGAAAGTCAATTCAGGAAAAGACATCCTTTGAGCAAAGGTACAGGGATGAGCATTCCATGAGGATCCCACATGACTTCATGTGGGGATTCTGAACATGCCCACCAGCTAAAAAAATGTAGAAATTGTGTGAGATGCCCTATTTTAAAATGAGTTGAAAATAGGTTAAGAGTGGCTTGCCTTGCCTTGTGTAGGGATATCTTATTTACCACTTCCTAAAATTCCACTGATTGGAAACTGCTCCTTAACTTTGTGATAACATCTTGAAGTAGAGGTAAGGTGGGGAGCTATGACATTTAATTGATTGTAGATTAGTTGCAAGACATAAACAGATTTCAGATACATAACATATGACTAGACAGGTGTGTTCTAGAATTGAGGAAATGCAGTCTCTGGAGCCCCTCCGTACCACCTACTCCAAGTAGAACACTACCATGGATGCTTTGTCAGTGAGGCTGGTTTAGAGCTCACTGAGTCATTCAGGTAACTGGGTCTTATCAGCATCTCTGGCATTAAACTTTACCAAGGTGGAGCAAAAGTAGGCATCTGCATCTTGTCTCAGACCTCCAGGTTCACCAGTACCACTACCCAATACTGAATATGTTGATGGTCTTCATTGCCCATGTTTTATATTAATAGACTTGGAGAGGTTAACCACTGTATCCAAGGCCACACAGCTGGAAATGAGTGGACCGACAGTTTGTCTCCAGGCTGGGGAATCTGTGCTTTTTCTGTCATACAACACTTGCACCTTTGTTTTGCCCATACTCTCCCTGATGACATAGTCCTGAGTAAGGCTACACTAACTTATTATCTCACTTGTACTGGGTAATGAAGATGTGGGCCAGGTTGACAGTGGTCCACTTTTCTAAAGACATGACTTTGAATGAAACAAACCTGAGAAAGACTGGAGTCACCAAATACATCTATTTTTAACTCTTTTAATTATGCATATTCTAAAATACTGCAAGGTACAGAAACAATCACCAGGGGAATAAAGGCTTGTGTTGATTTTGTATTTGGGTCAAGCAAACTAAGAAACTGCTGATGATTAAATAATCCTGGAAAATTTTTAGCTTTCGATAAGTTAGTAAGGAAACCCTCCATCAAGCCAGAAGATGATTGTCATCCTTTATCTGTGTGTAAGATCATGTGCATTTTCTTCCAAAAACTTGCTCTCTCTCATTCCAGCTCTGTGTCTTAACTAAATGTGATGCAGGGTTCAGCTTTCTCTAGTGCGGACTGCTCCAGTCTGGAATTTTATTTTGATTTGCTCTTTTCCTTAAATTCTTTCTCTGTAGGTTCAGGAGTCTGCTTTCCTGCCAGGCTGAATCTTGGGCTTTCTTTCTTTCTTTCTTTTTTTAATTTAATTTTATTTTTTTTCAGTGTTCCAAGATTCATTGTTTATGCATCACACCCAGTGTTCCATGCAATACATGCCCTCCTTAATACCCACCACCAGGCTAACCTATCCACCCACCCCTCCCTTCCCAAACCCTCAGTTTGTTTCTCAGAGTCCATAGTCTCTCATGGTTTGTCTCCCCCTCCAGTTTCCCCCAATTCACTTTTCTTTCCTTCTAATGTTCCCCATGTTATTCCTTATGCCCCACAAGTAAGTGAAACCATATGATAATCGACTTTCTCTGCTTGACTTATTTCACTCAGTATAATCTCTTCCAGTCCCCATGTTGATACAAAAGTTGGGTATTCATCCTTTCTGACGGAGGCGTAATATTCGATTGTATATATGAACCATATCTTCTTTATCCATTCGTCTGTTGAAGGGCATCTTGGCTCTTTCCACAGTTTGGCGGTTGTGGCCATTGCTGCTATGAACATTGGGGTACATGTGGTCCTTCTTTTCACTACACCTACATCTTTAGGATAAATACCCAGTAGAGCAATTGCAGGGTCATAGGATAGCTCTATTTTTAATTTTTTGAGGAATCTCCACACTGTTTTCCAAAGTGGCTGCACTACTTACATTCTCACCAACAGTGTAAGAGGGTGTCCCTTTCTCCACATCCTTTCCAATACTGGTTTCTTGTCTTGTTAATTTTGGTCATTCTAACTGGTGTAAGGTAGTATCTCAATGTGGTTTTGATTTGAATCTCCCTGATGGCTAATGATGATGAACCTTTTTCATGTGTCAGCCATTTGTGTTTCTTCTTTGGAGAAGTCTGTTCATGTCTTCTGCCCATTTTTTGACGTGATTATCTGTTTTTTGGGTGTTGAGTTTGAGGAGTTCTTTATAGATCTTGGATATAACCTTTTGTCTGTAGTGTCATTTGTGAATATCTTCTCCCATTCTGTGGGTTGCCTCTTTGTTTTGTTGACTGTTTCCTTTGCTGTGCAGAAGCTTTTGATCTTGATGAAGTCCCAAAAGTTCATCTTCGCTTTTGTTTCCTTTGCCTTTGGAGACATGTCTTGAAAGAAGTTGCTGTGGATGATGTTGAAGAGGTTACTGCCTATGTTCTCCTCTAAGATTTTGATAGGTTCCTGCCTCACATTGAGATCTTTTATCCATTTCGAGTTTATCTTTGTGTACGATGTAAGAGAATGGTAGAGTTCTAGTCTTCTATACATAGCTGCCCAATTTTCCCAGCACCGTTATTGAAGAGACTCTCTTTTTTCCCACTGGGTATTTTTTCCTGCTTTGTTAAAAATTATTTGACCATAGAGTCTCTACTCTGTACCACTGGTCTATGTGTCTGTTTTTGTGCCAGTACCATGCTGTCTTGGTGATCACATCTTTGTAGAAAAGCTTGAAATCAGGCAACATGATGCCCCCAGCTTTGTTTTTCTTTTTCCACATTTCCTTAGAAATTCTGGGTATTTTCTGGTTCCATATAAATTTTAGGATTGTTTGTTCCAGCACTTTGAAAAATTCCGGTGGAAGTTTGGTCAGGATGGTATTGAAAGTGTAGGTTGCTCTGGGCAATATAGACATTTAACAATGTTTATTCTTATGATCCACGAGCATGGAATGCTATTCCATCTTTTTGTGTCTTCTTCAATTTCTTTCATGAGTGTTCTGTAGTTCCTCCAGTACATATCCTTTATCTCTTTAGATAGGTTTATTCCCAGTTATCTTATGGTTCTTGGTGCTATAGTAAATGGAATCAGTGCTCTAATTTCCCTTTCTATATTTTCATTGTTAGTGTATAAGAAAGAAACTGATTTCTCTGCATTGATTTTGTATCCTGCCACATTACTGAATTGCTGTATGAGTTCTAGTAGTTTGGGGGTGGAGTCTTTTTGGGTTTTCCATATAAAGTATCATACCATTTGTGAAGAGAGAGAGTTTGGCTTCTTCTTTGCCAATTTGAATGCCTTTTATTTCTTTTTGTTGTCTGATTGCTGTTGCTAGGACTCCTAGTACTTTCTTGAACAACACTGGTGAGAGTGGACATCCTTGTCATATTCCTGATCTCAAAGGGAAGGCTGTCAGCTTTTCCCCATTGAGAATGATATTTGCTGTGGATTTTTCATAGATAGATTTTATGAAGTTGAAGAATGTTTCCTCTATCCCTATACTCTGAAGAGTTTTAATCAGGAACAGATGCTGTATTTTGTCAAATGTTTTTTCTGCATCATGCCAATGTTGAACCACCCTTGCATCTCAGGGATAAATCCCACCTGGTGATGGTGGAAAATCTTTTTAATGTATGGTTGGTTCCTTTAGCTAGGATCTTGTTGAGAATCTTGGCATCCATATTCTTCAAGGATATTGGTTTGAAATTCTCCTTTTTGGTGGGGTCTTTGCCTGGTTTGGGGATCAGGGTAATGCTGGCTTCATAAAAAGAGTCTGGAAGTTTTCCTTCTGCCTCAATTTTTTGAAACAGCTTCGGGAGAATAGGTATTATTTCTTCTTTGAATGTTTGGTAGTATTCCCAAGGGAATCCATCAGGTCCTGGGTTCTTGTTTTTTGGGAGGTTTTCGATCATTGCTTCAATCTCATTATTGGATAATGGTTTATTCAGGTTGTCAATTTCTTCCTGTTTCGGTCTTGGAAGTTTATAGGTTTCCAGGAATGCATCCTTTTCTTCTAGGTTGCTTAACTTAATGGCATATAACTGTTGAAAATAATTTCTGATGATTGTTTCTATTTCCTTGGTGTTAGTCATGATATTTCCCCTTTCATTCATAATTTTACTAATTTGGGTCTTCTCTCTCTTTTGGATTAGTTTGACCATAGTGGTTTATTGACTTATTAATTCTTTCAGAGGACCAGCTTCTAGTTTCATTGGTGTGTTCTACTGTATCTCTAGTTTCTAACTCATTGATTTCTGCTCTAATCTTGATTATTTCCCTTCTTGTGTGTGGGGTTAGCTTAATTTGTTGTTGATTTTCCATTTCTTTAAGGTGTAAAGAGAGTTGGTGTATTTGGGATTTTTCAATTCTTTTGCATGAGGCATGGATGGCTACGTATTTCCCCCTTAGGACTGCCTTTGCTGTATCCCTTAGATTTTGGCCCAATGTATCTTCATTCTCTTTGGTTTCCATGAATTGCTTAAGTTCTTCTTTGATTTCCTGGTTGATCTCAACATTCTTGAGCAGGATGGTCTTTAGCTTCCAAGCGTTTGAATTCCTTCCAAACTTTTTCTTGTGGTTGAGTTCCAGTTTCAAAGCATTGTGGTCTGAGAATATGTAGGGAATAATCTCAATCTTTTGTTATTAGTTGAGCCCTGCTTTGTGACCCAATATGTGGTCTATTCTGGAGAAAGTTCCATGTGCACTTGGGAAGAATGAGTATTCTGTTGTTTTAGGGTGGGATATTCTGTGTATATCTATGAGGTCCATCTGGTCCAATGTGTCATTCAAAGCTCTTGTTTCTTTGTTGATTTTCTGCTTATATGATCTATCACTGAGGGTGGTGTGTTAAGATCCCCTACAATTAATTTGTTCATAATATGACTCTTTATTTTGATTAATAGTTGTCTGCTCCCGTATTGGGGGCATAAATATTTACAATTGTTAGATCTTCTTGGTAGATAGACCTTTTAAGAATGATGTAGTGTCCACGGAGTATTTACCCTAACAATACAAATGTAGTGATCTGAAGGGGCACATGGACCCACATGTTTATAGCAACAAAGTCCACAATAGCCAAACTATGGAAAGAACCTAGATGTCCATCAACAGATGAATGGATAAAGAAGATGTGGTATATACATACAATGGAATACCATGCAGCCATCGGGAGAAACAAAATCTTGCCATTTGCAATGACATGGATGGAACCAGAGGGCATTACGCTAAATGAAATAAGTCAATCAGAGAAAGACAATTATCATATGATCTCTCTGATATGAAGAATTTGAGAGGCAGGGTTAGGGGTCTTGGGGGGTAGAGGGGGAAAATGAAATAAGATGGAATTGGGAGGGATACAAACCATAAGAGACTCTTAATCTCATAAAACAAACTGAGGGTTGCTGGGGGGTAGGGGGTAGGGATAGGGTGACCGGGTTATGGACATTGTGGAAGGTATGTGCTATGGTGAATGCTGTGAAATGTGTAAGCCTGATGATTCACAGACCCGTACCCCTGGGGCAAATAATACATTATATGTTAAAAAAAAATAGAATGATGTAGTGTCCTTCTGTATTTCTGACTAGAGTCTTTAGCTTAAAATCTAAGTTATCTGATATGAAAATTGCTACCCCAGCTTTCTTTTGAGGTCCAGTGGGATGAAAGATGGTTCTCTATTCCTTCATTTTCAGTCTGGATGTATCTTTAGGTTCCAAATGTGTCTTGTGGACAGCATGTGGATGGGTCCTATCATTTTATCCTGCAACCTGTGCCCTTTTGTGGGAACATTTAGGCTATTCAAGTTGAGAGTGATTATTGAAAGATACATTTTTATTGACATCATGTTGCCTGTGAAGTCCTTGTTTCTATAGATTGTCTCTGTAAATTTCTGTTCTATGTCACTCTTGGGTTCTTTCTTCTTTTATAGACCCCCCCCCCCTTAATATTTCTTCTAGTGCCCGCTTGGTGGTCACATACTCTTTTAAACCTTGCCGGTCTTGGAAGCTATGTATCTCTCTATCTATTTTAAATGTCAGCCTTGCTGGATAAAGTATTCTTGGCTGCACATTCTTCTCATTTAGTGTCCTGAATATGTCTTGCCAGCCCTTTCTGGCTGGCCAGGTTTCTGTGGACAGGTCTGACGTTATTCTGATGGTCCTTCCTCTGTACATAAGGAATCTCTTCTCCCCTAGCTGCTCTTAAGACCTCTTGTCTAAAATTATGATTCATGAACTTCACAATTAAGTGTCTGGAGGTATTTTCTAGACTCATTGATCTTGGGTGGTATCCTTTCTATCTGTAGGACATGAACACTTGTTCCATTCCCCAGATTAGGGAAAATTTCATACAGAATCTGTTCAACTATATTTTCTATTCTTCTCTTTTTTTCCCACCCCCACAGGGATCCCAATAATTCTGATGATGGAACATTTCATGGCACCATTTATTTCCCTAATGCTGCTTTCATGGCTTCTAAGCTATTTGTTCAAGGCCTCCTGATCCTTTTTCTCTATCAGTTTGTCTTCTCGATCACTAATTCGATCTTCTGCCTGGGTTACCCTAGCTGTTAGAGTATTTAGATTAGATTGGATCTCATTGATAACATTTTTTGTATCGCCAGGTCAGCCCTCACTTCCACCCTTAGAACTTCTATGTTGCCACTAATGGTCTTCTCCAACCTAGCCATTGCCCTGAATAATTGTTACCCTGAATTCCATTTTTGTTATACTGTTTATGTCTGTATCCAATAGTTCTGTGGCAGAGGGCACAGTTTCTAAATTTTTCCTCTGTTTGGTGTTCCTTCTCCTAGTCATTTTGATGAGAGGTGATTGAGGGGATGTAAAACTGAATATATCAACCACAATCAAGGCAAGGTGCAGCCAGCTGGGTTCTGGTCTTGGAGAATGCAGGCACTACAAGGGCACTGCCAGCTGGTGAAGTGTGGCAAGGGGAGTGGCAGGGAGCCAAATCTTGGGTTTTCACTCAATTGTCATGGACAAAATTCTGTGGGAGATCTAGCCTGTTGAAAGTTGTTCCCAGTTTGCCATTCACTATACTTAGTGGAGATGACCCTTTCTATGGTTGGAGACAGTGTGGATGCTAACAAATCACTGAGGGCAACTCTGAGGATTGCCATTACTTCTGGTCTGCAATCCCTGTCTCTCCATCTCAAAAGTTCTGGCGTCTCAACTCTCCTCTCCATTCCACAGCCTCTGCCTCATCCATGTCCTGGTCACTGCTAGTCTGAAATAGTCACTACCCTTGAGGGGTCTTTCTATGAGTTCTGCCTTTCAGTCTGCTTCATCTTTCTCAAGGAAGATGGAAGTTTCTCCAAAACATGATTATGATTTGATCACTTTCCTGATTAATGTCTTTTAGAGACTCCTCATTGCTTGTAGGCTTAACTTCCAAGCAAAGCCAATTAGACCCTTATCTGGAATATACTGGTCTTTCCAGTGTTAGTCTTTGAAACTGTCCCCTGGAATGTCCTGCTTTGTCAAAATATCTCCCATGCCCCTAACCTGCTGGGTGTGCCCTGAAACCCAGCTGTTATTTTTTCTTTCACCTGTTTCATCTATTTGGTAAACACCAGGACTAATTCACAATTACATTCAAATCTTACCTCTTTTATGAAGTCTTCCCTGATCCTATTAAGGAACTGACTGCTGGCCACTCTTCTTTCCTCCTATGTCACTCAAGCACATGGGCTTTGGGGTCATGAAGTATAGAATTAAGTGTGCTATGGAGTGAAGATTCTCCAAAATTCATATGCTGAAGCCCTAATCCCCAGTGTGATGGTATTTGGAGGTAAAGCCTTTGGGAGTGTAATGAGTTTGTCAAATTAACACTTGTTAAATGAAACACTGTGTTCTGGATGGTTGAGCTGTGGTTCAACAACACCCCTCAAGGGAAATGTAACTAACAAAGTTTATTACTCATGGGTCCTGGAAGAGTCCCTCGAATGACTCGAGGAGTCACAGGGCGAAGTCAAGGCAGAATGCAGATGGAGAGAGAGACAGGACCTGGGGCACACACCTTCATGAGGGTCTGTGGGTGAAATGCTTTGGGGTTCCTAAGCTAAGGCTGGATTGGTTAATTCAAAGCAAAAGTGTGGGATTCTGGTAAACTCCACCAGGGTTTGAACTAAGGGGCACAGAAGAAGGCAGTTCTGGGAGGCAGAAGAGACTGTTGACCACAACGTTGTTGGAGAAGTCATATCAGGAACTTATATCTGCCTGCGACTCTGCAGGGTGCTGTCAAAGGCATTAGCTTTCAAGGGGGGAAGGGGTTAGTGTCAATTTGAGATTTCCATAAGCCACTCAGCTAAAGAAAATGGTTGCCCAGAGAGCAATACAATGGAGTAGCTTAGCTAAACTCTCCATAAGGAGATAATTAAATTATGAAGGTGGAGCTTCATGATGGGATTAGTGCCCTTTTATGGGGAAACAGGGGAGAGGGGAGATGATCATTCTCTAAGATGTGAAACCATAGCAAGAAGGTTTCTACTTGCAAATCAGGAAAAGGGCTCTCAGCAGGAACCAAATCAGCTGGTCATTTGCTCTTAGATTTTACAACCACCAGAGCTTTGAGGAATAAATGTTGGTTGTTTAAGCCACCCAGTCTGGAAACTGGAAAAAAAAAAAAGTTGACAGACACAGGGAACAGAATTTGTGGGTTGCAGACAAAATGGGTGAAGGGCGCCAAGGTACAAATATCCAGTTACAAAATAAGTAAGTCATGCGCAGCATGGGGACTATAATTAAAACACTGTATTGCATATTTGAGAGTTGCTAAGACAATGAATTTTAACAGTTCTCATCACAAGAAAGAAATTCTGTAACCAGGTATGGTTAACTAGACTTGTGGTCATTTCACAATATATACAAATACTGAATCTTTATGTTGTACACCTGAAACTAATGTAATGTATGTCATTATATCTTGGTAAAAAAAAACTAAAAATGAAGGAATTAAAAATGCAAAAAGAAAAAAAAAACAGAGAGTAAGACTATCTTAGAACTCTGGGTATAGCTAGAGTTACCATGGGTCAACTGGAATCAGACGACATCAGAATTTAAATGCATTTTTGAAGACTGTTGCCAACAAGACTTCAATCCTGGAAAACACACAAACAGAACAAAACAGGTTTTCAATTTTGGAATAAATAAATCACAGGGATGCAAGCACAGCACAGGGAATCTGTCCCTATATTGGTTTTAATATAGTACTATATGGTGACAGATGGTAGCTACCTTTGTGGTGAGCACAGGATAGCATGTAGACTTGTCAAATGACTAAGTTGTACAACTGAAACTAATGCAACATTTTGTGTCAACTCTACCTCAACTTAAAAAATACAAATCTTTTCCATCAATTAAAAAACCCTGTACTTGTTTGATCTTGAGTTTGATCTGGGGAAGAAGTGACATTCCCATGGAAGACCCTCCCCGCATCCCTGGGAGTGGACAGAAGCATTTCTCCTCGAAAACAGAATCAAAGCTTAATCATGGATCTTCCCTCACCCTGAATCACCTGGATCTCATCACTGGGCCAGAGACTTCTTTGTGTCCTTTTTTCTTTCATGGTCAGGCTGGGAATTTTTATTTTCTTGGCCCTGGCTCACTGTTGCTTATTGAGTATGTATATGCCTATGGTGGGCAGAGGAATCTAACTGAACTGTGAGCAACCACATGGGTGTCTATGTGGTCTCCTGAGGGAGGGGCCGACTGCTCCATGGCAACAAGTAGCCTGGACCATGAGAAATATAATGCTTGATGCTCACTAAACCCATTTCCCTTTCCTCCTGGTCATCCAAAAGGCATTTCCCAGGTCGTTACAAAAAATCTATAACTGATGAACTTAGATGGGACTTTGGGATAGAATTCTGGCCCCTGGAATGTGGGTGGAAGTGAGACTAGGGTTTACTTCTTATATCAATTAGCTATTCTGACAACTCCTATCCAACTTCTACCTGTGGGACACCTGGGTGGCTCAGTTGGTTGGGCAACTGCCTTCAGCTCAGGTCATGATCCTGCAGTCCCAGGATTGAGTACCGCACTGGGTTCCCTGTTTGGCAGAGAGTCTGCTTCTCCCTCTAACTTTCCCCACTCTCATGCTCTCTCATTCTCTCTCTTCAAATAAATAAATAAAAATCTTAAAAAAACACAAAAGCAAAAAACCTAGCAAACTTCCCCCTGTAACCTCTGTGGTTAGCAGGGTTTCTGGAAAATAGTAGGTACTCACTGCATACTTGTTGAATTAGTGTATAAAGTTATCTACTGAATTTTAGGTAAGAATTTAATGAGTAATTAGTATGTGAGAAGAATTCAGAAAAGTGCCAAAGGAAAATAATGACTAAGAGAGTGTTTTCATCCTCAAATAGCTAAAAATCAATTTTTTAAAAAGGTTGTATTTTACTTTATTCAATCATTTTGTTCTTAATGGCAGATGCAATAGAATAAAATTCAATATCAATAAGAATGAAGAATCAGGATCAGGGAAATAGAAGTTTTAA
Organism: Enhydra lutris kenyoni; assembly: GCF_002288905.1. NCBI lineage: Eukaryota > Metazoa > Chordata > Mammalia > Carnivora > Mustelidae > Enhydra > Enhydra lutris. The sequence continues at coordinate 106,469,443 of NW_019154085.1, forward strand.
TGGGCAGTCAAGATCAAGATTAAGACATGAGACTAATAATAGCAAGCTGTAATACTCCCATCCCCTGGATCCTGGAGTTGAGCATATTAGCTTCTTAGAAGCTAAACTAGAAAGGAGACATGCCTAGAAACCTAATTTTTATTGTAAGAGGGGGAAACCCAGGAGAAAAAAATCAATGGACATTGTGAGGAGTAAGTAGGCAAATTTTCCTATTCCAAAAATTCCCTTTGAACTTGGAATTAAGAACATTTCATTTTCTTTTAACAACCTGTTATTCATTAGCATTGGGAAGGCCATTAACATTCAAAATTTTTTTCAAGGTAAAGTTTTATTTACAGTGTGGCAGAAATAGTTCTTTAAAGTACTAGTGCCAATTAGGTGCACTTGGATCTAATGCAAAATTTTAAGCTAGTTACTCCATGATGCATACCTAAAAGGAAGGAAGAGTGACTATTGAGAAATACTTCCTAAGTGCTTAGTACATAGTGAGCACTCGATGAATACTAAATACAGTGTTGAATGAACACTGTAGCTACCATCAGATTAAATTTGAGTTGAATTAGAGTTGGTTACTTTTTATAGATTGAACTTTATTAAAGTTCCTTTCAATAGGCCTTACATAATAGACTACATTGATTTTAATAAAATGTGCATTGATTAAGGCAAAATGTCAGTTTTCTACCCTGAACACAATCTCCCATAGTCATTAAACAACAATATAATTTTATGAAATCAATTCCATCCATTCATTTTAATTAAGGATAGCTTTTTTTGTTTGACCTTCCTTTTATTTTGGAGGACACTTGATTAAGATTTAGTAAAGAATTAATCATGTCACTCAAAGCATTCTTAAGATCTTAAAAAAACACAAACACAGATACTACAATTATGCTGTCTTGATGGTCTTACCTAAAGACATAAATAAAACACATCAATCACATCATTTTAAATTTCAGTATGAGATGAGAAGACCAAGTATTGAAAAGTTATTTTTTTTGGAGCCAAATTCCTCTTATTTACTAATCCAGAGTCAGATTCTGAAGGCAAAGGATAAAGCAGAAGAGGTTGGCCTTTGGAACCCCTCCTCTTCCAACACCTTTCTTCCCTTTCTCTTCTATCACTATTCAACTCACTTTCATTTCACATTAGAGAATATATGTCTACAAGTGTCCCCCAAGGTGCTAAAGACAGATTAGGTTCATATGCCTCAACTTCCAAGGGTTTTTGCAACAGAAGAAAATGCCTTGGTTCTTGAACCACACAACCTCATTTCTGACTCTAGACTGGATATGACTACCTGACCCACAGTCACAGCAGACGTGAGACTCTGTTAAAAAAAAAAAATTAATGAGTCTTGTACCTATGAAAAGGAGACTGTGGGGACTGACCCCTGCCTCTTGTCACTGCTGTGTACCTAATAATAACAATAGCCAACAGCCATGCCTGCAGGCTTGTCTAAAAGAGTGATTATAATAAAAATGGCTTATAACTAATTATCTAATTTTGATGAGCTGTTTATATTTAATTTTTTTTGAAATTTCATTATGAAAAGGATGACCTTATAAAGAGTTTCAGAAGAAAGAGACACATATAAATTTTCCAGGAACAATTAATTTTTCTTTAATCCTATCTAATTCTCTTATTCTATGTGTGAATTGATCATTATATTAAAAAAAAAAAGATAAGCAATGTGTCAGGTACATTCATGAATTTCAGGGAGCATGACCACCAACAGAGGGTAAAAAACAAAACTGAACTGGATAAATTGTGTTTTAACACCAGAAAATAAAAATCTAATGAATTCCACTCATTTCTTTCCTTCCTCTTTCCTCCTTCCCCTTCCCTCACTTTGACATTTCGTATTATCTGTTTGTTCTCAGATTCTTCCTCTTCCAAGTAGAAGATTAGCATTTTGAAGATGAGGGTCTGTTTTCTATCTTCATCCCACTTGTGATAGTCATAGTATCTAATTCATGGTGACTCCTCAATCCATGCTTATTGAATGAATGAATGAACAAATTAATGAAAATCACTCTTCTCTGTGAAAGTTTCAATAACATCTTATCTCTACACGCTGCAAAATAAAAACATCCCTGGAGGAAGTCAATGTAGTATAATAAAAACATATTCAAGATTAGTCTTTTTGAAAAAAAAATCTTATGTAAGTATAGTTTTCTTAATGAAAAAATAAGACTTCCTACTCCTTCCTGTGGTCATTTTCCAACTGTTCACTGAGGACTTGTTAGACAGGATTGAGCTAAGCAATGTGGAGAACTGATGAAAATACTACAGCATTCCTGTCCACAAGCTGTAATTTGGGAAAACAGGCAGGTGTAGGTAACAATCTGTGAAAATACCAAAGATTCCTAAAACTGAAAGAACTATTACAAGAAAGGCTCTGCTACGAGGCAGAAGCAAAGCAAAGATGGGCTGGAGGAAGCTTCATGAAGGTGTGATGAGGCATTCATTTGTGAGGAAGCATAGGTGGTCCATGGATTCAGCAGAGAAACCCTACAGTCATGAGTTTCAGGGATCATTTTGGCATCTGGTTGATCCCATGCAGGAGAAAGAGTGTCAGGAGCACCCCTAAAAGGAAAGATGGGATCAGTGTTCATACAGGTCCAAGTTCTAGGCCCGGGGCAACTTCAGATGGTACTGCCCACCCCAGCCAGCCCCAGAAACCATTGGATACTTAGAAACTCTTAAGAAAGGTGGCCATGCAAAGCATGGGGTCCTTGTGGAGCCACATCTGGGCCAGGAGCCCAATTTCTTTGCTTGTGACTAAAGGTGACACAAGACAGGGCTTGCACCCAAGTCTGCTTCTTACTTGATGTGAAAGCCAAGCAAGTTTCAACCTCTCTGGGCCTTATTTTCCTCTTCTCTAAGATAAAAATAATAATCTCAGAGGGTTGTTTGGAAGAGTGAATGAAATATTTATTGAGGCCCTGTGATACGTCCTGGAGAAACAACAGTGAACAAGACACCTAGAAACTGCTCCCCTGAAATTTATAATTTCTTCTATGAAGTCAGAACTGTGCTGAGCAAATCATATATCCTCTGTAAATGTAACATAGCTTTTGTTTTTGGTCCAAATGGTAGATCTTCTCCCCAGGGCATGTTTCAGGCCTGCCTAGTTTCTTTTTTTGATGCTTCGGTGTGAGGCCGGTGTGAGGCTGTGGCTTCTGTTGGACTTTACAGGGTGGGAGGAGAAGTTTTGCTTGTCTAACAAAACCCAAGGATTACTTTAAGAGTATCTAAAGGAGAGGAACACAAAGACCAAAAGGCCCTCCTTAACTGTGTCTTCCTTCCAATAGAGATTTTTCTAGTGATAAGGTAGCAATGAGTTCAAGCTTCTACATGCTGGTGAGTCAGCTCTCCTCTGGTTAGATAAGTGAAGCTTTCTCTGCTTGAACGGTGTAGAGACACTAAATCACAGCTAAATGTGTATGTGGTAACAGTATATATGGTAGGTTTATGTTCAGTGATGATTCTTCCTGATGCCTTCAACATAAATTCTATTAATAGAAAAATGCGCTTGATAATTTTTCTAGAATGCAGACATTTCTAAAAGCAGTACAAAGTTTTGTTGTTTTTTCCATTCTGTTTTCTGGCTTTCTAAAATTTTTGGACCTGAAAAATATTTTAAAAATTCCCTTCACAGATATGCTTCTAAAAAAAGGCCATGTGAACCCCGGAGACACTGTTCGTCCTTTGAACAAGTGCCTCCCGTATATCCAAGCATGATGTAACACAGTAATTAAAGGATACCTTTGTCATAATTGGGGTTAGCTTTATTTTCTGCTCAGGAGAAATTCTGTCTGAAGTTCTCTTCCTTTCATGTTTAAATGAATACATCACATGCACAGTAGTTGAATAACAGGAAAACCAATTATATTTGCTACAGTTATTTTTTTCCCTTTGTCCCACAATAAAGCATTATCTCCATGTAGAGAGAGTAAAATTGAAAGAGTAAGTTTATGTAGAGGTGTTAACTTATTTTTGATCAACACTCCAGCTAGAGTGTAAGGCTACTATCTGGGCAAATTTTCTTTACTTGAGCTCTTTAGAAGATAGTCTTAGTTTGGTGATTGTTAGGGACTGAACTGTGTCTCCACAAATTTCATACATTGAAGCCCTCGGCCCCACTATCTCAACATGTGACTATTTTTGGATATGAGATGCTTAAAGAGGTAATTAAGTTAAAGTAAAATCATTAGGGTGGGCCATAATCGAGTATGACTGGTATCTTTATAAGAAGAGGGGATTTAGACATAGACACAGACAGAGGGAAGCCACTATGAGAAGACAGCCATTGATAACCCAAGGTGAAAGGCCTCAGAAAAAACCAGTTATGCTGACAACAATGACCGTGGACTTCCAGCTTCCAGAACTTTGAGAAAATAAATTTCTGTTGTTTAAGCCCCCCAGCTGGCAGTAGTTGGTTAGGGCGGTGCCAGCTGCCTACTATAGTGAATCAATACTTTATAGTAACACAACAGAGGGCTGAAAAACATCAGGAGAATTCAGTACACTTGGGATTTTACTTCCTTGATGTTTGAGCTGAATCATAGGAACTGAGTGTAGACCCAAGAGAAAAGGTGAGCAAAACTGGGGAACAGCAAGCCTTCCTCTGCCACACTCTCTGAAAGTTTCATCTCCCACTATTATGCTGTAATAATGACTTGTAAAAGGTACAATGAACACAGGGTTAGAGAGGGTATGTGAGCCCAAATGTTTCCAAAACCCGTAATTTTCTTTTTTTTTTTTTCACTATACTGCTCTAACAAAGTGAATTTAGAAGAGATGCTTTAAAAAGAGGGAAAACTCCATGGCCACATAACTTTAGAATATCCCATACATACAGCCCTCTCTTGGATATTCAAAATGGACTTTGATAAATCAAAGGACAGAGAACTCTAGAACCCTGCCAAGAGCCACCTCAGATCTTCCTTTGGCCTCATCCCCATGATATGGTAACACAAGGTTGCTGATTGCACAACTGTGGGCCACTAGGACCCTTCCTTCTCCAGCACTAAGACTAGTGACTGTTCTGATTATTCATTGACAATGTCATTTAGAAGTCCCAGCTTCCTGGGCATCCTGATGTGCTGCTTCAACCCCTGACCACATTGCTGTCCAGATTAATGGACCCATAGGAGGGCACCACAAAGGAATAGTCCTGGCATCTTTTGGCCTTCTATCTTTCAGCAAATGGGGCCTCTGACTAGTGTAGCCTCTTCTCTGGTGACAGAGGAGAACCCTTGGTAGCATCACTGCACCCCAGTGTTAGTGTCATTTGACTATCTGGTTACCTGCATCTGTGGATACTCCCCATTGCCTAATGTTTTCCCCAAATTCCCTCCACATTGCCATTTTTGAGGCAAAGACTTCAGCTCTGAGAAAGCCAACGATGGACAGGGAAGCAAATCATGGGAGAGTCATGGAGGCCAATGTAGACACTAGATGTGTAACATGTAGTCTACTAGTACAGAGAGGGTGCTACTCCTGAGATAAGACATAAAGAATGGCTATGCATTCTTTAATGCATAAGGGGGTGCCAAGGCATTGGTTCCCTCTTTTAAGCAATCCTATTGAAGTTCATCTCTAATTCATTAAAACTCGTACATGCTAACTTATTGTAGATATTGAAGACACCAGGCTTATTAATAAAATGAGTCAACACTTACATAGCACTTGCTCTATGCCAAGCAATACTGTATAAATGTATAATCAACTCAGTACAGTATTGTAACTATCACCATCATCCATTTTACAGGGAAAGAAAGAGAGGTAGAGAAAAGTTATTTAATCATAGAGCCAGAATTTGAGCCCAGATAGCTGAACAAAGAATCTCTGCTCTTAATTACCAAGTTACTAATTTCTGGTCAGGAAGGCAAGCTTTGACCTAATTATCTATGGCATTCCAATATGTGATTTTTTGGCAGTCAATATAAAGGTAGTGAAAATGTAAAAAATCTAAGACACTTTTTATTTTAAATTTTAAACTTTTTTGGGCTGGTTCTGCAGAAACTGAGAGGATCGAAGATGGTGGGGAAGTAGGAGGAGGTGCCGTTTCAACCTGTACCCTAAAGTGAGCTGATTACCTACTAAAGAACTCCAATCACCCATGAAATCAGCCTGAGATCAGAATTATACACGTCTGGATCTCTACAGGGCAGAAGACTTCAGTGGGCAGGTAAAGCGGAGTGGGAATGTGGGACTGATATCGGAAGATAAACAAAAGGGGGAGGGAGCCACCAGAGGCAACCCATTTGAAAGTAATACCCCAATATGAGAGTACCCTGTGTCTGGGGACCAGCATTAACTTGGAGTCTGGTTGAAAGCACTCCAAAAGAGCAAAGGATTGTGGGGGGAAATTGTGGGAATCAGGGCGGTTAGGGACAGGGTCTTAAGTCCCAGGACCCAGGACAGCCACCCCTGGTGCTGAGCCAGAGAGAGTGTGATGGAGAAACCAGGTCTTGGTCCCTGAGCCGCCAGCGTGCCCAAGAATGCGTGGGGTCCAGCTCCCATGAGGTGCTGGGACGCTCGCCAGCCAGCAGAATGCCGCGCCATGCTATCAGAGCCTGAGACGCACGCACCCCACACGCTCCCCTGAGAGAGGTGCACGCAGGTACCAGTCCGGTGCTTTCGGACCCAGAAAGACCAGTCACTCCCAGCCGGGGCCAGCGGGAAAATCTTAGCATGTGATCACTGCTTGGAACCTCTCTGGCAGTCTGGAACTGCCCAGACAGCCGCCGCTGTCATGGTTTTGGGTACAAGCAGGAGTTCCTGCATCCCCAGGGACCACGACTCAGAACCTGCTCTGCCAGCAGCTGAGGGGGAACTTAATGTGCTCTGGAGACCTAGAGGGGAACAGACTGAGGCTTCTCTCTGAGAGGGAGGTCGGGGTGCAGTTTGATTTCCTCTAAATCTCCAAAAACCATGAAAAGCTGTCAAGGAGAGAGAAAAGAAACAAACAAACATAAAAACCTCCAGAGAACAAAAGCCTGAAAAACCGGTTCCCTCAGAGCCCACACCCTTGAGGGGGGCGGGAGGGCTTAACTCAGGGAACATTGTCTGAAACCCATGCGGCAGGCCCCTCCCCCAGAAAACCAACCAGGAAAAAAACAAAGGGGAAAAAAAAAGACAAGAGAACAACCACCACTACTTCATAGATACAACTTTTGTTTTTGATTCGTTCCCACTATTCTGGTTCATTTTTTTTTTTAAGATAATTTTTTAACCTATTTACCATCACAGTGAGATGTCCAGTACATCAAATTCCATAATAACTTTTTAACCTGAACTTTTTGATACATATACCTATGTTTTTCTTTTGCTTTTCTATTTTTTAATTTTTTTTAAATTTTAGTTTAGTTTAGTTTATTCTTTTTTTATTTTTATTTTTTAATATTCATATAGAGTTAAACTTCAAGGTAATCCCCTTTCCCCAACCAATGCTATCCCTATAGGTAAACCAATTTTTAATCCCCCTTTATCTTAAGAAAGTTGAGTCCTTTAACAAAGATATCAAGATACATCCAGGAAGAATCAAAATAACCTTCCTCGCCCACACTGAGAATTTATAACCACTCTCCCACCTTTTTCTTCTGCCAGTGTTTCTGTGTATTTGTGTTTGTCCTGATAGCATATAAATCTTATACTTGGGGTTCTTTTTGATGAGGTTCTTCTTCTTCTTTTTTTTTTCTTTATATATATATATTTTTTTTTTCATCTTGTCATATACTTTTATCAGTCTCTTTGTTTTTATTTGTATATTTCATAAATCTTAACTTGGGGCCCATTTGGGCTGAACCTTCTCTTTTATCTTCCCTTTTTTTCCTGTCTCTCTCTCTCTCTCTCTCTTTTTTTTCTTTGTATTTTCTTTTTTCTCTCGTTTGGGTGGGGAATCCCAATTGCTCAGAAGTGTTCCAGGGTGCACCTTGACTGCACCACGGTCGATACATCCAGCTACATCCATTCGGTCATCTCTCACCAAAATGACTAGGAGGAGGAATTCCCAACAGAAGAAAAATACAGAGGATGGGCCTTCTGCAACAGAGCTAATGGCTATCAACATAGACAATATATTGGAAAGGGAATTCAGGCTAACAATTATCCAGGCAATAGCTAGGTTGGAGAAAGCCATGGATGACCTAAGGGAATTGATTAGGGCAAAACTGAAAGCCACCAGGAATGATGTTCACAATGTTAGGGCAGAACTGAAAGCCACTAGGGATGATGTTCACAATGCTCTCAATGAGTTCCAATCTAATCTAAATTCTCTCAAAGCTAGGGTAACTGAGACAGAAGATAGAATTGGTGATCTGGAGGACAAACAGATAGAGAGAAAAGATCAGGAGGAAGCCTGGAACAAACATCTTAGAAGTCACAAAAACAGAATCAGGGAAATAAATGATGCCATGAAATGTTCCAATGTCAGAATTATTGGAATACCTGAAGGGGAGGAGAAAGAAAGAAGTCTAGAAGAATAGTGGAAGAAGTTCTTCATGAAAATTTTCCCAATCTTGTGAATGGAACCAGCGTTCATGTACTAGAGGCAAAACGGTCTCCCTCCAAGATTATAGATTCCAAAAAAAATCAAGGCACCTGATAGTAAAATTGAGAAATCATAATTGTAGATACAATCTCTTGAAAGCCGCTAGGACAAAGAGGCTCCTTACATACAGAGGAAGGCCCATCAGAATAGCTTCAGACCTGTCCACAGAGACCTGGCAAGCCAGAAAGGGCTGGCAAGTTATATTGAGGGTACTAAATGAGAAGAACATGCAGCCAAGAATACTTTATCCAGCAAGAGTGACATTCAAAATAGATGGAGAGATAAAGAGTTTCCAAGACTGGCAAGGCTTAAAAGAGTATGCGACCACCAAGCCAACACTGCAGGAAATATTAAGGGGGGTTCTATAAAAGAGGAAAAATCCTAAGAATAGCATTGAACAGAAATATATGGAGATAATTTATAGAAAGAAAGACTTCAAAGTAACACTATGTCAATAAAAACGTATCTATCAATAATCACTCTCAATGTGAATGGCCTAAATGCGCCCATAAAACGGCACAGGGTTGCAGATTGGATAAAACGACAGGACCCATCCATATGTTGTCTACAAGAGACCCATTTTGAACCTAAAGATACACCCAGACTGAAAGTGAAGGGATGGAGAAGCATCTTTCATGCCAATGGGCCTCAAAAGAAGGCCAGGGTAGCAATTCTCATATCAGATAAGTTAGATTTTAAGCTAAAGACTGTAGTCAGAGATACAGAAGGACACTATATAATTCTTAAAGGGACTATCCACCAAGATGATCTAACAATTGTAAATATCTATGCCCCCAATATGGGACCAACCAATTACATAAGAAAACTGTTAATCAAGATAAAGAGTCATATTGATATGAATACATTAATAGTAGGAGATCTTAACATGCCTCTCTCAGTAATAGACAGATCATCAAAGCAGAAAATCAATAAAGAAACAAGAGCATTGAATGACACATTGGACCAGATGGACCTCATAGATAGATACAGAACATTCCACCCTAAAACAACAGAATACTCATTCTTCTCAAGTGCACATGGAACCTTCTCAAGAATAGACCACATACTGGGTCACAAATCAGGACTCAACTGATACCAAAAGACTGAGATTATTCCCTGCATATTCTCAGATCACAATGCTTTGAAACGGGAGCTCAATCACAAGGAAAAGTTCAGAAGGAACTCAAACACCTGGAAGCTAAAGACCACCTTGCTTAAGAATGCTTGGATCAACCAGGAGATCAAAGAAGAACTTAAACAATTCATGGAAACCAACAAGAGTGAAGACACTTTGGTCCAAAACCTATGGGATACAGCAAAGGTGGTCCTAAGGGGGAAATACATAGCCATCCAAGCATCCCTCAAAAAAATTGAAAAATCCAGAATACACCAGCTGTCTCTACACCTTAAAGAACTGGAGAATCAACAACAAATCAAACCAACTCCACACATAAGAAGGGAAATAATCAAGATTAGAGCAGAGATCAATGAATTAGAAACTAGAGATACAGTAGAAAGTATCAATGAAACTAGAAGCTGGTTTTTTGAAAGAATCAATAAGATCAATAAACCATTGGCCACACTAATCCAAAAGAAAAGAGAGAAAGCTCAAATTAATAAAATTATGAATGAAAAGGGAGAGATCACAACTAACACCAAGGAAGTAGAAACAACCATCAGAAGTTATTATCAACAGTTATATGCCAATAAGCTAAGCAACCTTGATGAAATGGATGCATTCCTGGAAAACTATAAACTCCCAAAATTGAACCAGGAAGAAATTGACAACCTGAATAGACCGATATCTAGTAACGAGATTGAAGCAGTGATCAAAAACCTCCCAAAAAACAAGAGCCCAGGACCTGACGGATTCCCTGGGGAATTCTACCAAACTTTCAAAGAAGAAATAACACCTCTTCTCCTGAAGCTGTTTCAAAAAATTGAAACAGAAAGAAAACTTCCAGACTCTTTTTATGAAGCCAGCATTACCCTGATCCCCAAGCCAGGCAAAGACCCCACCAAAAAAGAGAATTTCAGACCAATATCCCTGATGAATATGGATGCTAAGATTCTCAAGATCCTAGCAAACAGGATCCAACAGCACATTAAAAAGATTATCCACCATGATCAGGTGGGATTCATCCCTGGGTTACAAGGATCATTCAGCATTCACAAATCAATCAATGTGATAGAACAAATCAATAAGAGAAGGGAGAAGAACCACATGGATCTCTCAATTGATGCAGAAAAAGCAGAAAAGCATTTGAAAAAATCCAGCATCTGTTCCTGATTAAAACCCTTCAAAGTATAGGGATAGAGGGAACATTTCTGAACTTCATCAAATCTATCTATGAAAAACCCACAGCAAATATCATCCTCAATGGGAAAAAGTTTGCAGCCTTCCAGCTAAAATCACGAACATGACAAGGATGCCCACTCTCACCACTCTTGTTCAACATAGTATTAGAAGTCCTAGCAGCAGCAATCAGACAACAAAGAGAAATAAAAGGTATCCAAATTGGCAATGAAGAAGTCAAACTCTCTCTCTTCGCAGATGACATGATTCTTTATATGGAAAACCCAAAAGACTCCACCCCCAAACTACTAGAACTCATACAGCAATTCAGTAATGTGGCAGGATACAAAGTCAATGTACAGAAATCAGTGGCTTTCTTATACACTAACAACGAAAATACAGAAAGGGAAATTAGAGAATCGATTCCATTTACTATACCACCAAGAACCATAAGATACCTGGGAATAAACCTAACCAAAGAGGTAAAGGATCTGTACTCGAGGAACTACAGAACACTCATGAAAGAAATTGAAGAAGACACAAAAAGATGGAAGACCATTCCATGCTCTTGGATCGGAAGAATAAACATTGTTAAAATGTCTATACTGACTAGAGCAATCTATACTTTTAATGCCATTCCGATCAAAATTCCACCAGTATTTTTCAAAGAGCTGGAGCAAATAATCCAGAAATTTGTATGGAACCAGAAGAGACCCCGAATCGCTAAGGAAATGTTGAAAAACAAAAATAAAACTGGGGGCATCACGTTACCTGATTTCAAGCTTTACTACAAACTGTGGTCACCAAGACAGCATGGTACTGGCATAAAAACAGACACATAGACCAGTGGAACAGAGTAGAGAGCCCAGATATGGACCCTCAACTCTATGGTCAGTTAATCTTCGACAAAACAGGAAAAAAATATACAGTGGAAAGAAAACAGTCTCTTCAATAAATGGTGCTGGGAAAACTGGACAAGTATATATAGAAGAATGAAACTCGACCATTCTCTTACACTGTACACAAAGTAAACTAATAATGGATAAAAGACCTCAACGTGAGACAGGAATCCATCAGAATCCTAGAGGAGAACATAGGGAGTAACCTCTTCGATATCAGCCACAGCAACTTCTTTCAAGATATGTCTCCAAAGGCAAAGGAAACAAAAGTGAAAATGAACTTTTGGAACTTCATCAAGATCAAAAGCTTCTGCACAGCAAAGGAAACAGTCAACAAAACAAAGAGGCAACCCACGGAATGGGAGAAGATATTTGCAAATGACAGTACAGACAAAAGGCCGATATCCAGAATCTATAAAGAACTTCTCGAACTCAACACACACAAAACAAATAATCATGTCAAAAAATGGGCAGAAGACATGAACAGACAGTTCTCCAATGAAGACATACAAATGGCTATCAGACACATGAATAAATGTTCATCATCAGTAGCCATCAGGGAGATTCAAATTAAAACATTGAGATACCACCTCACACCAGTTAGAATGGCCAAATGTAGCAAGACAGGAAACAACATGTGTTGGAGAGGATGTGGAGAAAGGGGAACCCTTTTACACTGTTGGTGGGAATGCAAGTTGGTGCAGCCACTTTGGAGAACAGTGTGGAGATTCCTCAAGAAATTAAAAATAAAGCTTCCCTATGACCCTGAAATTGCATTACTGGGTATTTGCCCCAAAGATACAGATGTAGTGAAAA